>NC_092562.1:11205000-11505000 GCF_037975245.1 Apostichopus japonicus | reverse complement strand
AGAAGTTTTCACTAGCTAAACGCTACCCATTACCGGATAGCTGACAAGTTGGCCTTTCATGGCATTATCACTTTTGTATCACGACCATGTAGATTTTTTGCTATCCAAGCCGGAAGTTTTGTTCACTTGTAAACAAACCTCTTCACTCAGTAGTAAACAATTTTTGTACGCTGCTCCTGGTAGGCCTAAAGGGGTCTAAAATTGCTTCAATTGACCCAATTTTTGCACCATGTGTACTTCCATTCATGCTCTTCAACATGCATACCACAAAAAACCAAATCCTGATTGATAACATATCATAAAAGATGTTTTCCTACTGCATTTTGGCACTTTTTCTGAAGGAGAACATCCGAGCGGAATGATATAGACTCTAATAGGAGTATGCCACCTTAGACATGAAATTGTGAGTGCTATATGATACCCAATAATAAACATTTATGAATATAAAATGTACATGTATATTCTGATATATTTTGTGTTAGCCAGTTGTATCCTGTTAGAGCTCAAGTAGGAGCTACTTCAGGACAGGGATTGTGATTCAAAAGACTGGTATTTGCATTCTTCCAACAAATGGCTGTCCATTCTATTCAATGTTAAAACAATTCTAAAATTATGAAAAAAGTTTCACCCAAATAGTTGTTCATATGTATACTAGTGTTATTCATATGCAAAGTGTAAATCGTAAACATTAAAAATTATGCTATTTTTTCAGTATTTGAAGGGAAACCTGACCTGACTATAGTCAGCAATCGCATTGGTACGGGATTTTAGTATCGAAATCAAAGAATCACAGAAATCAACATAAAATAGCTGCTGTTTTTTAAGGCTGTATCCTCTGGAAAAAAGGTACTTTAAAGTACCAAAATATAATCCCGAAAGTGCCCTGAATTTTCACTGTACGCTCACAGTGTATCTTATATGTGCAGAATGAGGCCCACTTGAAATAAAAATATAACAAGAAATTGCTGGATGGATAAATGTGTGAAGAAGAAGGATACCATAAAGTTGAATTTATTTACTCATCTATCTATATATCTATCAACTGTATCTATAGCTGTATCCTTCAAGATGATATTACTGAAGTTATACCAATCTACATGGGAATCTGGTGAGAAAGATGGCTAATTCATTTCTCTGAATATTCAGAGACATGTAGCTTTTACAATTTACCATATCTGCCAGTCGAGGTCAGCAAACTGTTTTAACTAAGAATATTTACCTCCTGATTCTTCAGATTGGTGTTGATTATAGGCTCAGTCATCTAAGAAAGAAAGGAGAGAAAGAAAAACTGTTAACAAAGTACTCTTCAGATCTACTCCATAAATCTTGGCTGAAATTTGTTCTTCTTCAGAGCCAGTCTGTAGCTGGGAGAAGATCCTGCTCAGATCTAATGCAAGCTCAAGCAGTTACACTTTAAAGATCTGCTGTATAGACCCCAACTGTAGCACGCTATCATGGAAAAGTTTCTTGAGATTATACGTAATCGACCTGCCTTGGTCTTAAAACGACCTTTTTTTTTACCAATTTAATAGTCTGCAAAGCCCTAGTTGCCACATATTTTTTTCTTGTATGAGGGTCTTTGGTGTGAACGCTGTATGATTAAATACACTGTAGACATGAACATATTTCCACACAGTGTTTACACAAAGAGCCTAATGGTGTTTAGCCTTTGTTAAGGCGTATCGCAAAAGTTTTCTTTGCCAAATGCATTGGGTCGACCCTTACCATTCATCACGCTTTGAGCAATTCGTTCATGTGACTGCGCTGGCCACTTCAAAGCGTATATAGAAAGGGGAGGAAAGTATATCAGCCGTAGCAGTTTCCTATTTTTATGTCTCTGAGCAGACTCAGCAGAGTCTAAAATGGTGTTAAGACAAGTTATGCAGGTAGAGCCTGCAGGTCCACTACTGACCGTGGCAGGTCGATAGCATGCTATAATTGGAGCCAAGAAAGCAGATTTTAAAAAAAGAAAGAAAAAGTGAAACACAAGGGCATATGAATATTAAATGATAATAAACACTTCATATCACCATATGGAACAGACTGTAACAGTAAACTGTACTTAGATACAGCCTAAAAAGTTTTACTCCTTATGTTTTTGGGGGGCTTCTTTGACAGAATGAATTTCTTCAATGTTTATACGTAGAAAGGGTAATGAAATAATTTACACTGTAAAGTCCTTAGGAATAAGCTGTTTTTTTTCTTATCATGAAACAGAACAAAGTAAAACTAATAGAGTAGAACTCCTTGAGGAAGGTATAGATAATCATACATTGTTTACAAATTTGAAGAACAAGGATATGACTCACACCCTCCCAGTTCCTTTCAACAACAACATGACATTTAAGCCATAATATCTTGCAATATGGACAAGATTAGTACTTCAGAGGGCTGTGCATTACATTGACCTCATTCATATAGAAAATAGCTGGGTCCATCCAAGGGCGGCGGAAGCACTTTTAATCTGGGGGGGCACCGACGTCGAAGGGCACTTTTCAGAAATTCGATTGGACTGATGCAGCCTGATATTTGGAACCCTTTATAACTCTTATTGTATTATCTTATTTGCATATACACATCACTCCATCAACGCCCCCCCCCCCTCCAAGGAAAAAATACATACTAGCACTGCAATATCCAATGTGCAAATTGGGAAACAAGGAACAAGTTTTCTTTCGAGACAAAATGAGGTGAAATCATTATAAAGTCCAAGTCCCTGCACACGCGATCGATACATGCATGAAAGCAAATTAAATATGTCAAAATACAAAAGGATGGGGTTTAGGTTATGGGATATACTCATTATTCATAGTAGGCTTTAAATGGCTTCTGCTTATTACAAAGTAACAATGTAATATAGCAATGCATTTTTGGAAATGCATAAGGATTTTTTAGGCAAATTGAATATGCATAATGGCACACACCAGAATGGTAGAGAGTCTTGTGGTAGAAAACATTCAAAACTTCCCGAAATATTTCATCCGACGTGGGTTTCGTCTTGTAAACTCCTTGGCGATATCCCGTATGACTAATCCGTCCGTTCTTGCTTTATGGATATGAAGCATTAGCATGTTGTTATAACGTTGTTCACCAATTGTGCTCCGCAAGTATGTCTTTATCCGGCGTTGGACAGAGAAGGATCTCTCTCCGGAGGCTGCGCTCATTGGTGCCAGAAGGTATATATGTATTAGGCGGAGCACATTGGGAAATGCCAGGCGAATGTCATTGTGGTCAGACAGGAGAGATACTACGGTATCCATTGATGTAACTTTCTTTACCAGAGGAAGTCTCTGTTTGATGATTCCATTTAACAATGCCAGTTCCGCTTGCAGACAGTGGAAGTCAACGTCATTCTTATATAGACTCTTCGTCTGTTCGCTGAACCCAAAATCGTGGCCATTTGAGGAATTGATAAGTGCCGTCTCGATATCAACTAGGACTGTATATGATGTTTGTTGAAAGCGTCGCCCCAACTCGGAGATACAGACGTCAATTGCCCCGCAATGCTCCACTCGATATAGATCCTCTGGGGAAGCGAACATGTGTTGTTCTGCATTTCCAAGCTGTAACCGACGAGGAACTTTTCTGTGCCTAGGCAGCTCTGGTGGATTTACAAATTCAATCTGCTCTGCTGCTGAGACGGTCTGCTGGTAGTATACTTGAAAAGAATTTCGTTGCCGTTGGAGATTTTTTTCCAAAGCATTAACGCATTCAACAACTGTTTGTGCAGTTATAGATGGTTTTTGCATAGTAGATGCAACTTGTTCGGAAACGCTAAAAATATTCAATGCAGAGTGTAGACCGATGAATGTCGAGAACTTCTCCATTTTGCTTGCCAAACCAAAGGCAGTACTGGCACTGTCACCAGAGGAATTATCACCTGTACTAACCAGAGTGGCATACAGACCCTCGTAATTGTGCAGGATTGCAGAGATTGACTTTGTTCGAACTGTCCATCTTGTTGGGCACAGCATATGCAAGTTCTCAACGTGGTCTGCCGTATATTCCGATGCGATATTCTGGTAATTTGCCATTCGCTTAGGTGAAGCGTGAATGAATGCTGACACATCCTGCGCAAAACTCAGCGAGTCTCGAATCATAGTACTAGACTTAACACAGCCTTGGAGGGCCAAATCTAAACTATGATTGCAACAATGCAAGTACAGAGCTGATGGGTTTTCTGCCGTAATTCTAGTCGCTACCCCGCTGAGACTGCCAGACATGTTTGCGGCACCATCGTAGGATTGCCACCGACAGTTGTCTAATGGCAGATTACATCGCAAAAGAATATCCTTTAAAGATGCAGTGATTGTTATGGCGTCTGTGCTGGTGAACTCATACATTCCTACGAAGTCTTCATGTACAGCTATATCTTCCTCTAGAGAAATCCATCGCAATACGCAAGTCATCTGTTCCTTGTTACTGATGTCTCTCGATTCATCTGCAATTATCCCGTAGAGGCCCTTCGAAGTTGTGTGAATTTCTGAAATTATCGAACGAAGCACAGAATTGCCCATCATTTCTATTAGTTCGTTAATGATCTCATGACTAAGATAGCGCCTATCTTCAACCCATTGTGCTAATCCAGGTACATCATTTGCTCTACATCTTAAGAGTTGTATCAAGTTACTTTCATCATCATTTTTTCCTCGAATGCTTAATCCTTGACGCGTTAGGTATTGGATACTTTCAATCTGTTTCAATAACAGCTGTCTGTGCATTTCTTGCATTTGGATTTGTTTGCTATCTAATTTGATCGCAATATTTTGCTGTTTGTCTTCAAAACAAGCTATTTTCTCAACCGCCTCTGCATGGAAATGTGAACACGCATGCTTGGAGAGTTTTTCATAACACTTCTTCCAGTTACAAAATGCTCCGGAAAAGAAAGCCTCTTCTCCCCCGTGACTAGCGGTTATGAGATTGTAGCCCAATGCACGCTTACAAATATGGCAAGAGATTGTTCCTTTTGTCATGCAATAACTGAGCCAAGTGTATTGCCTGAAAATGGATTGGGGACACAGTCGAGTCTTTGAAGCACTACCTTTACCGGTTTTCTGTTTAACTGATGTTTGCTTAATGTTATCAACTGTTGGGTGGAATGGTCGCTCTCCTGTGCAGCAAGGTGACTGACATGGTAAGCCTTTTGGTTCCTTCAGTTCTGCTGCACGTTCTACTTTCGCGGGACCAGTCTCTTGAATCGGATTTTGTTGGTGTGGATCAAGATCTTTATCCTGCGTCCAATGTTCCTCTTGATTCAGTTCCTCTGATTCTGCTGACTTCCCTGCTGTTTCTGTATCAGTAATCTCTTGAACCATTAAACTTCCTTGGAGAGAGTTTGTATTTTCATCCTGCTCATTCACTTCAATATTACTATACTGAGGTGTTTCACACTCTGGTTCTGGTTCCTGTTCTTTAGTTACTTTATTGAAAAATTGTGTGAGCTTTGGAATTTTGGTTGCTGTTACTTTTAACAGTTTCTCTCTCATTCGTTTTTGCCTCTGTGCCCGGGGCATAGTGACATAACGGGCTCTACGGGTGAATTGCTGCAAATAATATAATTATCAAAGCCAACTGATAGTTACATATATGACTTTCTAACGTTTATTGAGGATATTATTGCAGGGACATCCCGATTTTCATGAGGTTCATTGTTCATAAGGTTCTTTATTCATACGGAGCATTGGTCAAAACGACTGATATTCATAATTAACAAAAAGGGCATATGTATGTATATATAAATATAAATATATATATATATATATATATATATATATATATATATATATATATATATATATATATATATATATATATATGTGTGTGTGTGTGTGTGTATATATACATTATAAGACGTCTGGAAAGACTTTGTCCCTGCTGTATATAGGTCAAAGGCGAGGATTTATACCATTTGCAACGACATCCAAGGGAGAAGATTGTTCCAGAGGCCTTAATATATATTATATATAAATATTCATATATTTTCCCCAAACAACATGATAGGCCTACAGGTCAAGCTAGAGGCATGTGGGGGGGGGGGGGATTGGTACACAATGGAACTATAATATGATCATACAATTAATCAGGGAGACGTGATAGACCACCGCATTCACACAAGCAACAGGATAGATTGCTGTGCTACGTATTTATTATTTTTCGTATCCGGCTTTATTTTCCCAAAAATAAAATTACCCAAAATAGAATTGTCAATTTCCCACATTAGCTATACCCAATGAGCCTCCGTGCAATAACCTCGCTCATCCCCCAGGATGCGGCAAAATAGCTATAGGCTAGTTTATTATTCAGTTATCTAACACAACCACGATTCCATTTAAAAAGGTCTATGTGTTCCATCGACCATTACTAATACCTGGTCCAAGTTTCCAGTCCCCGGAATTCGGACCGACATGCACCCCTCCCCTCCTACACCGATGTATCTAAATACAATAGAAGTCAGAATCTTACCATAGAAACGCCACTGAATGTAAATCCTGTGAAAATTGTACGATTGTATAAACGCAGCTGAAGATGAACTAAGCCGATGCATGTAGTATAGGCTACTGTATAAAGCTCCTAGTCCTATACATTCAAATCGACCCAAGCTCTGCAGTGTAGCAATAGCAACGCGTATCACCTTCTTTCATCAATCTATGTTTACAAGTTGATGTTTGATTGGCGTAACTATTCAGGTACTTATACAAAATGCTAATTGCTAAAGTAGGAATCTGCCGAATTAGAGTTTACTTTTTGTTAAGTGCTTAACATTTTTTTCCATTTGAAATAGCTTTGAGTTTGACCCACAGCAATTCATTGATACTTCTAAATTAGGATTAGATCTCTTACTGGACCTAATAGGGTGATCAAGAGTACAATTTTTATGTAGAAAAAGGGCACATTTTTAAACTGAGGAAAAGTGGGGGGGCACGTGCCCCCTGTGCCCCCCCGGTTCCGCCGCCCTTGGGTCCATCTCTCAGGACCCTTAGATCAGAATCCTTACATCATCCTTCATAATCATACCCTGTTCACCCACACATGTATATAAGTTTGTATGATAAGTTAGTTAGTTTATCAATACAGTATGTCATATTAATCATTCCTGACTCTGTTTGTGGAAATGTTACAGTATTATGAGACTTTGTAACCTCATGTCCCTCCCCACCGCCATTCCCCAACCCCACCCCAAAAGTATCAGTATAAAGGACCAGAAAAAGATTATCTGATTAAACTAGCCATCAGCCTTAGGCTAGTATCAATATTAATTGTGCAATTGTTAAACAAAACAGGCTCCATATATTCTCTAAGGTCCATTGCTTATTCGTCCAGATATTCAAGACTGGGCCCTTACTCTAATCTGCATTAGGGCCTGTCACAAGTGACCCTTTCTAGAAAGTAACATCAAGTGATAATCAACAAACCATGCAAACATTCTGCTTTTAATTCTCATGGATTTATTGACACGAGATGTTTCAATGATTATTGGTAAAAGAAAATCAGTTTCATATAAAAGAAATGCATACATGAAAATAACTATGTACACCCCCTGGATACTTATCCAGGGAATCCTACCCCCTTTTGTGTTAACTGACACTGTTCTCCATATAGGACACACCCACTTGTATAGTTCACACCCACTTGTATAATACGCTTTATAACAAGCCGTACCTTTGCAACCATGGGCGTCAATCCAGGGGGGGATGGGGGGACACGTCCCCCCCACATTTCGATGGATGGGGAAAACAATATCAAATGTCCCCCCCACACATTTGGAAAAGAGTAGTGTCGTGGCTCTATTTGGTTACGGCTTACACATCTTAGGATTCATATCCGCGAATATCACTCAATGTTGCTGAATGGAGAATTCCACCCAGATCTCGTGAGTTGGTACCCTGAGCTCTCCAACAATCTTAAGCTTAGTCTGCCTTTCTTTCGAGGCCAGTTCCATTCGTCGTCGGTTGAAGGGTATAGACAAATATTCAAGTCGATGAATCCAGCGGTACGGGCTATGTTTGGTGAAGTCGAAGCTCTCTTGCGGTTGCTCCTCGTCTCCTCCGCCAGTTCGACGGAAGCCGAGAGATCTTTTAGTGCTTTGAGGCGTTTGAAGACAAGGCTACGGAGCACCATGACTCAACAGAGGCTGAACCATGTGATCGTGTTCCATATTCACCGCGCAGGGACGTCGTTAGAGGGGGTGTGGGGGTGTCTCACCCCCAAACTTGGTAAAACTGACGCTAGTTGGAAAATTGGAGTGCGACAGTGGAATTTCCGACTGTCGCACTCTAGTTTATCTAGGCCTATTCATTTATCCCTGTGATTGTGCATGACCTAAAAAAAATTTTAAAATTTCGGTCAAAATTGACCTTTAACCGGTCATATTTACCACGTTTTCCTTGCCACTTTGGGAAATTGTATCTCGCGATTCTTATACTCCACTGTACAAAACTTCGTATGATTTTGAATACTACAAAAAAAAATGCCTAATAGAACTACCGTCATAGGCGTAGGAGCCAAATTTGTTTTGTGGGGGGGGGGGTTGTAACGACTTGCCCGAAAAATATAACCAAAATTTTTCGCGCGCTACGCGCGCATCCCACGTTATAATGTGCATATCATACAGGCATGCATCGGTTTTTACATCGCATGCAAATAGCATACAATCATTTTCCGACTTATTACCCTTCCGTATTGGTGATAATTGTTGGGTAATAATAATACCAATTTAACCACTGAAAAACACATTGCAAATTATCAAAAAAGCTATCAGCATATTGCCCGAATTTCACAAAAATATTTGGTTGGGTGGGGGGGCCAATAAGTTTGTGAAATGAGTGCCAGTGGGTACAAATGTATCGCAACAAGTTCGTAACAGAAGTGCAGTCACGAAAGATTGGGTTTTCTGACTGACACTGACCGTATCGTTGACGAGTAGCGGGAGGGTGGGGGTACAAAGCAGCAGTCGGAATTTTCTGGCTTCAAAACCGATTTTTAGCCACTACACCCCCCCCCCCCCTCCAATCATCAGGCCTTAGCTACGTCCCTGGGTACATGGTGGTTAAATGGTACGCTCCGACCAGAATTCACCCGGTAACCAGATGCAAATCCACCTAGCAACCGAGGTAACTTGTTTGAGGACTCCAACGAACAACCACTGATTTATTTTCATGCCTTCATCACTTTAGCCACCACTCACATGCATGGACCTATTCTAAGTCTGACGATACATGCGCATGTGTGAAGTCCTGAAAACATAATAAAAGTGGTTTGTCTTGCTATCCTTGTTTTCAAATTTCATGTAAATGTATTCTCGTAGACCTAGCAACCTGGTTTAACATGCTGGCGTTTGACGACTTTTGGCCAAATTTGCGCTAAGCTCGCTATACGAACTCGGATCTGGACTGTGCCTTATTAGTTAGTTATTTAAATTATTAATAATGGCGTATGATGAAATGCACCATTTTTTGGTATGACTCCTAGGACGGAAAGTCGAGAAACTCACATGCAGTCGCAGCGGATAGCTTCCTTCGCCTATATGTCCGGGGAAATTTTTGGGACATCGTTCCTATAGACCAGGGGTGGGCAACCTGCGGGCCACATGCGGCCCGCCAGTGATTTTTTTGCGGCACGTGAGATGTCTCAAGAAAAAGAAAAAAATCAATCTATTTTGCATTATCACCAAACACGAGCTAGCTGCTTAGAATTTATCTGCACTTATGATGCTGTCAGGTTGGTCTATTATCACCATTAATTATCAACTGGACTGTATTGACATTATGGTTTTGTGAATACAGATTAAGTACACACACCTATTGCTTGAACGTCCTCGAAATCAAAGGTTTGAAATCAACAGCAGGTCGTTGGTTAGGTGCGGCCCTGTCAATCTTTCACTCCTAAAATCTGGCCCATTCATTCAAAAGGTTGCCCACCCCTGCAATAGGCCTATATCTGAGGCCCTAGGGTCAGTGGCGTCGTGCCCATTGGGGTCCGGGGGGCACAGCCCCCCCCCCAAAAAAAATTGTCAAAGGTGTCAAAATTTTGTCATAACTTAAAAAAAAAGTGTTTTCGAAATCGAAAAGTAGACTAAATATTCAATTGCTCTTTGATGGTCGTTGCGGATTTTCCACACACCTCAAAGACGACATATCGGGATTAGTAATGCCATTACCTTTGAATATGTTTGTCCTAAGCTCGCGTTTGATACAGTCTCAATTAACCTGGAAAATAATCACTTCGTTATCGCGCGTTTTACCTTAGGTTTCGCTACTTTCGCTTTTTCTGCCCATGTTTTCAAACGGCATGGCTTTTTCTTCACCCAGTCACCACTTCTCACGGGCATGGGCTGCAAGGGCGGCGGAACCGGGGGGGCAAAGGGGGCACGTACCCCCACTTTTCCCCAGGTTAAAAATGTGCCCTTTTTCTACATAAAAATTGAGGTGTCTCAAGTTAGCAAGATGCCAGGGAACCAGAATGAACACTCGGGAAGGGCCTTTTTCCGGCCATCTGAGGGGTTTGTAAAACCAAAAATTTTCTACTACGCTCCGCGCCAACCGATGGTGGCACTCCGCTCAGATAGTCGTGCATACAACTTTGCAAATCCTGGCTACGCCTCTGACTCCTAATGAATTTCTGTGGGTCAAACTCAAAGCTATTTCGAATGAAAACAAATTTGTTAAGATATTAACAAGAAATAAACTCTAATTCGGAAGATTCCTACATTAGCAATTAGCATGATTTCGCCTCATTTTGTCTCAAAAGAAAACTTGTTCCTTGTTTCCCAATTTGCACATTGGATACTGCAGTGCTAGTATGCATATTTTCCTTGAGAGAGGGGGGGGGGGCGTTGATGGAGTGATGTGTGTACACAAATAAGATAATACAATAAGAGTTATAAAGGGTATACTAAATATAAGGCTGCATCAGTCCAATCGAATTGCTGCAAAGTGCCCTTTGATGTCGGTGCCCCCCCCCCCCAGATTAAAAGTGCTTCCGCCGCCCTTGATGGGCGGTGATCATGGATCAGCCAACACGAAAATGTTTCGATATCTTTTGGGCGCTTCTGGGAGACGAGGAATTGGTAAACTTATGAATAAATGGCGATCACTTCCTTCGAGAATATTTCCCAAAATAAAAAATTGCCGGAAAATTTTATCAATTTTAGGGGTGTTGCTTTCTGCCATGATGCACGGGAAGTGCCGTTTCCTGCAATCTGAGGGGTCTGCCAGAAGAAAAATTTTCTTGTACGCTGCGCGCCAACCGATGGTGGCGCTCCGCTTAGATAGTACTTACGGCCGGAATACTCGAATCGATTACGTCCCCCCCACGTTTCAAATCGGATTAACGCCCCTGTTTGCAACGCATAGAAACAGAATGGGTTGCCTGCCCTTGGAATTTACTGTAGTAACTCATATGCTCCAATGCACCCAATGATTGCAGTGAAGCATATCAACAAAATGGAGGGACACCAGGAATTTTTTCATCCACTTATGTGACAGTGCCCCCCAATTAAATTTCAGATACTAAAGAACTAATGAATATGTTCAAATATACCACTAGCCTAGGCTAAACTTGGCCTAAACTAGTTACGCATAGCCTAGGCTAGGTCAGCTTGAAGTGCACTATAAGTTTCGAATGTGCTATTAATAGTATTATAAGTTTTGCAGAAGTGTCATTGTTACTGTCAGCAAAGATACTTCTACGAAAATTGCTCAGAGGTTTTTGTTTTTGCAAAAGTGAGATAGACCTAGGCTAGGCTACAGTACAGTAACGTTATATATGAATTTAGCCTTTATCGCTAGGCTCCAAGTCCAAGCTATGGGGGTTGCCTAGGCCTATGCCAGCAGGATCGTGTTCCGCGACATATTACTATTATAATATTTTTTACTATGTTGTGTACAAAAGTGGTAAAAAAGAACCTTACCTTGACTCTATAAATCTTCATGCTTAGTTTAAAAATGTTCGTTGCTCAACTTCAGCTTCTTCAGATTCTTGTTCCACTTCCAGTATCATATTCCAAGACCTATACACAGAAGCTTTGAGGCTGTATCAGTTCTTTGGGATTGTAACTATCTTTTTGTCTTAACGGGAGTAGCGCCCTCGATTTACAAAAAGTTTCAGGGTGTACAACGAAGAAAATTATTCCACTAACAAAGAGAACAGAAAATAAGGCAACTGACCGTGATCATGGTAGAGACGGGGAGGGGAAACAAGAGAAAGGTGAACTTATAATGAGGAGAGGTGTTATGGAGGCAGAGAGGAATAGGAGCGGCAGAGATAAAGGGTAGGATGCAAAAGGAGAGGAGGTGGGCGAATGGCAACGTTCCTTGGGTATTGAATTAACCGATCGGTCTGTTATAGTCGCTAGCTGGTTCTTGAAGGTTTCCTTACTTGTTACGTTCGATTTATTGATATCTATCACCGAAAGAGTGAATCTACTCAAATAATAAACTGAACATTTTGTGTTTTTTGGTGTGGCACGTAATGGTTTATTGCACGAGGTTATTAACATTCATCGTCAATTTTAATTATATATCAAATATTTTTTTTATAATTCAGATTGCCTGGATCTTCTAATGGTCTGGTAGACGCTTTCCAGTCGTTTGATCTTCACAATGGCTTAATGTTACTGGGATTGGCTGGATGTTGTAGCCTTCATGGTATAAGGTGGCTTTGCTCGTAATCTTCTTCTCATGTAATGATCTCCACATGACTAGCTGACGATGTTAAATCAGCCGGGAATCTCTCTTCTTCATTCATTTCTTCTCAATCGTAACTTTCTGCTGTTCAGTAACTTTCATCTTCAAAGGTATCACCTCTCCGTCACGTGATACAGGGCTTGGTTGAGGTTGCATGATTTATCAAATTCATCTTACAATTGTCAAATTAATGCTTAAAACTAGTGTTTCCATACAGGCTGGTTTTTCTGGGTATAACCATGGAGGTTTTACCTCCATAGTATAACTTTAATGCTTGAGTCATTCAATGTTAAAGGAATCTTAAAAGACAAATTTTGGAAAGGAAGGATGGGAAGAAGTCTTGGGGGTTCTTACCATGTCTAGCAATGTAAATAATTCCAGTTCCTTCTCATACATTGAGGTAAAGTAACCAACATACATCTTGTTGCTTGCCGATAGTCGGGCCACAGGGAACTATTATTTTAATTATTATTCCCTGGTATTACTGCAGTTCGTACTTATCATCCACCCACCATCAACTTTCACAGGTTATGTATTTCAATTTCTAAAACATCTTGAATTAGGTTAATGCTGTGTTTTTCTTTGTCACTGGGTCCCTGGGGTAGCTGGAGGTGACACCGTCGATCAGTTCTGAGAGAAGCTGAAGGTCAGTGCAAAGCTGAATGGGTGGTAGAAATAAACCCTACACCATAAACAGTTATGTGTCGTTCTATGTATGTAGAGTTGGGCATTTCTGCTTTGTGTAGGTCATTAACAATATCAATGAGCTAGACTCTAGAAAGCCTCTAGTCCCCAAATTCTTTACACCAACATACACTTGTGCTTTCTGTCAGTTGTCTGCGGTAGTACGCTTTGCGCGTCTTATTGTAGGACAAAGCGCGCATGGGGGATGCTAAGTAGCACCCCAAAATATAACTAGGGTATTTGAAATATGTAAGCTAAACAAAATCTCCTAGTTTCTTTTTGGCTGTCTACGGTAATGTGTTCTTTTTTCAATAAAATAAAAACATGGAAAATTAGGAAGCCTCCAACAGCCCCACCCCCCCCCCCCCCGTCAATGCCTTTAAGGTATGTTAATACATGGTCTTGCTTTCTTTTAAACGTCTGTTGTAGTAAAGTTTGAGCATATTTGTCTAACTGTTCTGAACGCGCGCAGAGTACAGCGAATTAAAGCCTAAAGCAGAGCGGTTCAACCAGGGGATCCCCTTAAAATCAAATTTCCCCACCTAGCCGTCCATCTCACCCCACAGAACAACAAAAAACATAGGCAAAATAGAGGAGGAGTATTGGCATTCCGGCATGCTTTCTTTCATGCAATTCCACGCGCATAAAAAATAGTTGCGGTATTACATTTTGCGCGTGTCCAATTCTAAGAAAATCGTATAGCGCCGAAGGCGCTGTAACATATCTCTACTAGTCAAGTTGTGCGCGTTCCTGCGCGCATTGCCCGCGCTATCAGTGCGTTCAAGAAAAGTAAGGCGCAGTAGTTAGCATTCGAACATACCTAAATTCGGAGAGTTTAATCATAGTAAAAATATTTTACTTGGAGGAATTTATCAGCTTTTTTAACAGAATATTATTTTGCCATGACAAGGCAGGGAACAAAGCCACGTTTGCAAAGCGGTTGCGCATCCCAGGTAAATAAAATGCTTTAATCTTCTCACATAAAATATTTTCTATCCATTATAATTAAGATTGCAGTACAGTTAAGACTATATGTAGGCTTTAATTAGCCTAGCCTGTAGCATGGGTCTACCTAATGTAGAACCTGTGCTACATACTGGTTACGTTTAGGCCCTAGCCTATGTGGTTATGGCCAAGGGACTCTAAGTCTAGATTAACCAAGATTAATAAAAAAAACTGCCATGGTTCAGTTCCATTCTGATATTTCTTTTATTAACTGGAAATTTCAAATAATTCCTTTTTAATCTTGAACTGTTGCTCGTGTCATTAAAGAAAAAATATTCACGCAAATCTTTATGAACGTGAGAATGATGAACATGAATGGTTCCCTGTTACACAAAGACATTACTGAATGGGGGATTGACACCATAATGGGTGAAATATTTGCACTTTAAACAGATCTAGTGATATCAAATTAAGTTGTATTTTTCCATAGGCTAAGTGAGTAGGCTTAATACCCCATAACTGAGGAATGGCCGCTAAATGTACACAGACATGATCAGGGAGGTGGTGATAATTCCTTCGATTGTGTGTCCATTGCATTTAACTAAGCTACCAGACAGAACAATGAATTTCACTTAACAGCACTGGACATTGTCGTTGCACATCACTCATAGTTTTCGGATAATAACGCTAAAATTACAGGATTACCACAGCCTCACAAAAAATAAATAAAAGTAAATAAATTTAAAAAAAAAATAATATAAAAAAAAGAGAAAAGAGAAAATAAGAAATAAGAAATAACTAATAACTAATAAAAAATAAAAAATTAACTAATTAAAAAATAAAAAATAAAAAATAAAAAAAAAATAAAAAATGAGAAATGAGATATGAGAGGTGGGAGGTGGGAGGTGGGAGGTGGGAGGTGGGAGGTGGGAGGCGGGAGGCGGGAGGCGGGAGGCGGGAAATGAGAAGTGAGATATGAAAAATGAGAAATGAGAAATAAGAAATAAGAAATAACTGATAAAAAATAAGAAATAACTAATAAAAAATAAGAAATAAGAAAGTAAGAAATAACTAATAAAAAATAAGAAATAAGAAATAAGAAATGAAAAATGAGAGGTAAGAGGTGAAAGGTGGGAGGTGGGTGGTGGGGGGCGGGAGGCGGTAGGCGGTAGGCGGGCGACGGGAAGCGGGAAATGAGAAATGAAAAATAACTTATAAAAAATAAGAAATAACTAATAAAAAATAAGAAATAAGAAAGTAAGAAATAACTAATAAAAAATAAAATAAGAAATGAGAAATGAGAGGTGAGAGGTAGGATTCGGGCGGTGGGAGGCGGGAGCGGGAGGCGGGAGGCGGGAGGCGGGAAATGAGAAGTGAGAAATGAAAAATGAGAAATGAGAAATAAGAAATAACTAATAACTAATAAAAAATAAGAAATAACTAATAACTAATAAGAAATAAGAAAGTAAGAAATAACTAATAAGAAATAAGAAATGAGAAATGAGAGGTGAGAGGTGGGAGGTGGGTGGGTGGTGGGTGGTGGGTGGTGGGTGGTGGGAGGCGGGAGGCGGGAGGCGGGCCGCGGGAGGCGGGAGACGGGAGGCGGAAAATGAGAAGTGAGAAATGAGAAAAGAGAAATAACTTATAAAAAATAACTAATAAAAAATAAGAAATAAGAAAATAAGAAAGTAAGAAAAAACTAATAAGAAATAAAAATAAGAAATGAGAAATGAGAGGTGGGAGGTGGGAGGCGGGAGGCGGGAGGCGGGAGGCGGGAGGCGGGAGGCGGGAGGCGGGAGGCGGGAGGCGGGAGGCGGGAGGCGGGAGGCGGGAGGCGGGAGGCGGGAGGCGGGAGGCGGGAGGCGGGAGGCGGGAGGCGGGTGGTGGGTGGTGGGAGGCGGGGGACGGGAGGCGGGAAATGAGAAGTGAGAAATAAGAAATAAGATATAAGAAATAACTAATAAGAAATAAGAAATAAGAAATGAGAAATAAGAAATAACTAATAAGAAATAACTAATAAGAAATAAGAAATAACTAATAAGAAATAAGAAATAACTAATAAGAAATAAGAAATATTGGCAGTTAGCTTGTCTGAGCTGTTCCTGGACACATAACCCCATCTCACTGGTCTCCGTTCGTTTATTATAGGGTTACTCCTTAATTATGAGGGCACTTAAGTTACACAATTCAACTGATATCACCAGATCATAGAAATTCGAAAACGAAATATTTCTTACTATAATTGCGTTCATATATATAAGAGCTTTAAATTTACGCTTTGGGGTTACCCAAAATTCAGAGAATTTGCTTGAATAATTCTAACCAATGACAAGGCAAATCATTCAAGACTCAACCCCACACCCCCGCCCCCAATGAAAAATAGAACGTTGAATTTCCAGTTAACAACGGAAATAGTATCCTTTAGGCTAGACATACAATCGCAATTTCAGAGACAAACAAACCCAAAATAAAGCAAAATCAATGCCACGAGTATACACATAGCAGAACACGGGGAAGGGGGTGTTGTCATCCATACAACAGCCTTACTGTTTCTAATAGATTACATGTAACGCACTTTCTGTGATAAGATATACACTGAATCATATCCTGTTGTGTACGTGGGAGGGTTTATAATAATCAGCGTATTATCACAGCATTGAAACGGACAGTATATGCAGGGCGTAAAGTTAGGCATTCTACAGCTATTTTCAGTCATCAATTCTGTGAGACTAAGACTTAAGTAAGTAGTAAGCATGGATCAGATTCATTGTTAGATATTAAGATTTGGGGAAGACTATACAGTCGTTATGTTGTTAGGTCGATCAGTAAGTCAGTTAGTCAGTCAGTGAAGTAGTCAGTCTGTCAGAGAACTCTAATCGATCACGTGAATATATGGAAGTAATAATTTAACCATTCAAAGCATTCAGTGAACCATGAATGATTATCATAACGTTCATACCCATCCCCAATCTCCTTGAATTTCCCTCTCATGTATTCAAGAACTTGCTCCTCCAACTACCCCTAATCTTCCTGCTAATTGGAGGACGAACCCGGGACACCCCCCCCCCCCCCCAGCTTTTTACCTCTTATTACACACAGCTTGTGAAAGTTGACGGTGGAAGGAACGACTCAGATGTTTTAATATTCTGCAGTAAATTGAAAATGTATGGAAGTTACCTTACCTGAGTGTATCAGAGATCTTGGAATATACACTTGTTTAAAGTACCTTTGCTCTGGCTGGTAACTAATCATCTTCTCTGTGAAAGATTATTAGAAATATAACTGCCCCTTATCCTTCCCCCTTCTCCCCTTCCTAAAATACAGCTTGCCTCCACTGAAATTTGATCAAAATACAATATTTGAGATGTTGTATAAGTATACCCTGTCTACACATGACCTGTATGAAAACAACTAACCAAGCACTGCTGAGACTCTTGAAATGATAAAAGTGACGTCATCAGCACCCACCTTGCCAGGAATGTCTCTTCTGTACCACGTGACTCTCATGGAATTATTTACCTTTCTTATCAACTTCTTTCTAGTCGGATTCCTTTCTTCTATAAGTTTCTCGTACGAGCAAAGCCGGCGCCATATTATCCCCTTCTTTTCCATCATTTCTTGATTTCTTTCTAAAAGCGTTTGTCCATCCTTTCAGCAAATCTGATCAATGTTTTTATCATTATCTTTGAATATTGTCTTTAAAGTTTGTACCAGTAATTAGTTCTCTTGTTTTAGCTGTTTCAGTTTTTCGCGGCCACTTTCTAAAGGTTTCGGTTTCATAAAGTCTATCTTCGTTATTGTTTTTTGGAATTGTGAAAGAAAAGGGAAGTAAAAGTGATAAATAGTTGAAATGTTAGCACCTAAACGAGAACTTTGTTCCCTGGCCCAGGTTGAACGGTGATTTGAAATATTCAAAGTGGTACCTATTTAGCATGTCTTGAACATGTTCCGTTGTATTTGGGCAGACAAGCACGATGGCTCCACCTTCCATTTGTTTGTGTGGATGGTCGTCCAACAGGAAAACTCTACCATCAGTGGATGGAACGAACACCATGAAGTAACTGTTAAAGGTGTATAGTAAGGCCTCACATGCATCTACGTCCAGTTGCGTCACGTGATATGCTAATGAGCTTTCCTCTGTCTGAGGTCTGATCATCTCCATGGGTAGCCCTGTGGGTTGATCTTGTTCTGGTAGCTCAATACCCATTTCTCTGTAAGGGGCGAGTATGCTATCCATTTCCCACTCAAGTGCCCAAGCATCATTGGTCCCATTCTTGACCGTCTTTAGTGCTTCAATAGCATCGAGGAAACGATCTTGAGGAAATTGCTTTAAGTGTGTAGTGTTGCCATTTTGGATCGCTGAACGAAACATGCAATCTAGAGGGTATGGACAACTCTCACCTCGAAAAACGAACCCGTTTTGAAATCCATTGACATAGAACGAGATACCCAGGAGGGTGTGGTTGATGGCACAAGACATGATTTTGTCACCTTCCTTAATTGAAAAAGGTGGATCTGGTTGGATAGCATGTTGGTGAATACCAAGTGTAAGAAGCCAACCGCGTAGTCCTGTGACACTGGTCTTAATAATAGGCAGAAAAATGTGCTCTTCTCCAGGAAAGAAGCCCAGTTCCTGTAAAGAAACAACAATTAATATGTGTAAACATTTGTTCTGAAGTACCATTTCTGAATATTAAGTTCCCCTTCCCCCCCCCCCCCCACCCCTCGTCGCCCTTCTTCCTGTAAGAAATTGGGTTTCATGATATTTACTTTACACACTATACTGGATACAAATGAATGTAAACATACCTCCTCTGAGTCACTGGACTGCCCCTCTGAATTATTTGGTGGATTTATTGGTATTGTGGACTCCGCCTCTACCTGCGCCTCCTTCTCCGCCTCTACCTGCGCCTCCTCCGCCTCTACCTGCGCCTCCGTCTCCTCTACCTGCGCCTCTTCCTCCTCCCCTTCTTCCTCCTCCTCCTCCTCCTCTCTGTGGCAAATCTGCTCAACAGAAACTTCAACTTGCTCATTATGAAAATCAAGATGCTCACGAGTGTAGGTTTTCTGCTTTTCTTGTGCAGTTACGTCATCACCGGATGATTCTTCATCTGGTTCCTGCTTTTGTTGGCGGATCCCTGATTCGGTCCTCTGCGGTTCAAAGCAATCAGCGAATTCATCAGAACTCACACTTTTCTTTCCCGTGAGGGTCAAAGATTCTTCGGAATCACCTTTGAAAGCCCTTGCATTCAGTTGGCTATAATGTGACCTTTGGTAGGTGGGTGGTCTTGTTGAGGGAATAGTGGTGGCATGAGGGAACAGTAGCTCATCCCTCAGATCAACGAAGGCAGGTTGGTAATTTGTTGATAGGCAAGACTTCGCCGCAGCCGTTTGCTTAATTTTCGGCGGATTGGAGTATTCGTTGTACCTTGAAGAACCAACGATTGAAGCCAGTTTCTGTGGTGACTGGCGTAGAGTGTACTTCTTCGGGGATGGTTGAGGGTTGAATTCAACATCATCAGCCCCATCAGAATCATCGTCACTGGATGACCCTGTAGATGACACCAAGCAGAACCTGGTGACGTGTGGAGGTGATTCCACTATTGAAGATCTACTGGACTCTGTAGATACAAGAGGAGTAGCAGTTGTTGCTGTTGTTGCTATGGGTGATTCCGCCTTAATGGAACGACTGCTTGCTTTTGAGGCTGAGCTCTGTGCTGATGCAGATCTCTTGAGTTGAGGAGAGATTTTAGGGCTGACTGAAGTTGGTGTCAGATCAGGTGTAATAACCTTGTTGGTTATACATTTGTCGCTCTTGAGGTAGGTCTCAGGGCAGACGACATTCTTGGGTACACCGTCCCCGGTGCAACAAGAGAAAGGGTTGATCCTCTGGACTAGTCGAGCTAATCTTCTCCTCTTTCTGTCTTTCCGTTGTTGCTTCTTATTGTTTCCGGTTGGATGAACACGATTCTTCTTGTTCCTGAAACCCATGGCTTATAGATGGATGGTTGGCTGGTTTTCTGTAAGGGGAACGGATTGATCACGATATTTTAAATATAATATAATTTCCATATATCGGTTACAAATCAGTAATTGGTTTTTTGAGGGAGCGACCTCCAAACCCCACATTGAAGTCGACACCAACAGCCAGGGTTACCCCTGCCCTCCCTTTTGTGTTGTGTAGGAACATCGTAAACACTTTATGTTTTACATTTTGTGGCAGGTCTGAACATTCGCTTGATATAATATTACATACCAGCATTTTAGTGAAGGCCGGAGTGAGTGGTGCAATATTCCCTATGAGCGCGCTGGAATTCGTCTTGCCTCACGAGGTTCAGTATGTGCATGTTTATCATCCTTAATAATTAATAGCTATAACAACAATCGCCCCGAATATGCAAAGTAGGCTGTAGAGGCTAAGTACAACTATTATGTTAATTTTTACATTGAGACAGGCTGATAATGTCGTTTGTTTTGAAAATGTAATCAAATCATGGAATCTAGCCCAGAAATAATGAAAGAAAATTATTGGCATGTTTATCTCTATCTCCAAGTCAATTACCAAGATTTAGGTTAGTGGGGAAATTATCAATTCTTTACTGGGCAGCTAGGAAATGGTAAATATGCATTTTGTATGAGCAAACAAAATATTGGCTGGAGTGGAATAAGAGTCATGTATGCGACCCGAGCGTTCTACCTACTGAACTATCGAACCACTAGTGCATGGCGATCATTGTGCAATCAATTATATACCAAAAGGTCGAGGTAGAGGGGCGAGGTAGGGGGGGGGGGTGTTTGTCAGAGGTATTGTGCGTACCGTGTAACCAGGAATCGCACCAGTCTCATCAATATTTAATTAATTAATTAAGGGAAAGGATTTCGCGAGGT
The DNA here is from genome assembly GCF_037975245.1 of Apostichopus japonicus. Lineage (NCBI taxonomy): Eukaryota > Metazoa > Echinodermata > Holothuroidea > Aspidochirotida > Stichopodidae > Apostichopus > Apostichopus japonicus. The sequence continues at coordinate 11,483,800 of NC_092562.1, read as the reverse complement.
ATGTTGTACATATATTTTTCATTCTGCTTTGTAAACATGTACACCCTATTAAATGAACTTTCGACGACGGGAGAAAATCTCGTTACTTGCTTACTATTCAGGTGCCCAAATTTACAATTAGAAATAGTGCTAATATTACCCGAGGGTTCATCTTGGTATTTAAGGCAATTTAGAATGAATACGGTTTTTGAGATTCGTGTAATATTTCAATATTAATTTGATAGATTGTTTGCGTATACACACCCACGCAAAAAAACAAAAACAAAACACACATGATACAAAAAGCGTGCGAGAAAGGCTGTCCAACCATTTGCATATTAGTTCATTAGCATTGATTGGTACCTGGTAGATTTAACCGCTGTTTGATGTTTGACAAAAACAAATTCACTTGAGGAAGCACATCATACTATAACTGTACTGTGCCCGATGGATATAGTTGCTGATAAAATCCTTAGGTAATCGAAAATTCTTCTTTTTTTTGTAGCTTTGAATGATTTTAAGATCTGAATGGTGGACATTAGGTCATACTATTCATCCCTCTCTCCTCAATAAGGAATCGAATGGCACGTGCGTGGTCTCTCCTCAATAAGGAATCGAATGGCACGTGCGTGGTCTCTCCTCAATAAGGAATCGAATGGCACGTGCGTGGTCTCTCCTCAATAAGGAATCGAATGGCACGTACGTGATGACCAGTGCGGATCTTTACTGATTTATTTTCCTTCATTGTATCCATCGCGCCCAACTAAAAAATCTCCCATGCATGGCAAGAGGTAAATTAGAAACCAGTTCCGTAGCTAATGTGCGTACAATTGCATGCCGGTGAAATATAGCCAGCACCCACCCCACCCCTACCCTCTCCTGTTCCTCATGCATTTTTAGCGGGTAATCATATTGCCAGTAATTATACCTATATGGTAAACAGCTTTCACCGGCTTCTTGTCAAAAACTTATTCTGTAAATTAAACTCAAATTCTGGCTGGCCATGCCGGTGGTGTGTGCTATTTTCCTTTCAATGAATGCTCATAATATCATGATTTATATCATCAGTTCTAATCTCGATGAAAAATGAGTTGTCTCTTGTGTATGATTTAATTATTACTGTTACTAGAAACGTTGAACGCTTGTCAAGATGATTTGGTTATTGGGAGAGATGAGGGTGGGGGCCGGGGGGGGGGGGGGTTGGTGGTGGACATCTTGGATCGTAATTGTGCTGTATTAGTATATGATTAATGGACATACTGCTTAAAACCAACCTAACTATAATCTTTAGATTAAAATAATATATGTATGTTTGATGAATAATTTATCCACATATCAAAGAAAAATCTTGCTCCATTTAGGAGTCGTAAAAGGAGTTGTATAAGAAAGTGAAATATTTTTCTTCACAACTTCAAGGTGACTGTGGTCAATACTTGGCACTAAAGTCACCGCTAGCATTATGTTATATGTTTAGATACTTCAAACATTCCCAAACTCTAACTTTTTAACCGGAAATTAAACAGAGGACAACCGTTGCCTTGATTTTGTTATATTTAGACTTTCTCAAGTCTTAACGCAACGTTAGAACTTTTGATATATCCCAAATGAAATCAAGTTTCGCTTAGCATTTTTGGGTAAGCTATTCTTTACATATATCCCTACCATGATGGATTTGTTTTCTTCTCTAACTAGGGTGACTGTATGTATAAGCAGAATTTTGCTTTGGATAAATTGTACATGACCGTTAACTTAACCCAGTCATTGATCCCAATTCTGTTCCTTTACCACAATTGTGTTTTTTTTTTTAGAAATGACCCCAGAAATGACCAGTAGCGGTTACCCAACCAACGACTGAAGCATTTCAAGCATTCTCAAAATCCAACTTTTTTACAGAAAATGAAATAGAGGACAACTATTGCCCTGATTTTGGTTATATTTAGACCTACTCAAGTCTTGAGGGAAAGTTAGAACCTTTGATATCTCCCAAATGAAATCAAGTTTTGTTTAGCATTTTTGGGTAAGCTATTCTTCACATATATCCCTACCACGTAGACTAATGATGATGGATTTGTTTTTCTTCTCTAATTAGGATGACTGTCTGTATTTGTTTGTTTGTTTTATTCGCACTCAAATTGTTCAAAATACAAAAAAAAAATACAAAGACATAATACACAAATAGGACGGAATTGAAAGAACAAAAAGAGTAGGCAGAAATACGCTTTGGATAAATTGTACATGACCGTAAACTAAACCCAGTCATTGATCCCCATTCTGTTCCTTTACCACAATTATGCTTTTTCAAGAAATGACCCCAGAAATGACCAACAGCGGTTACCTAACTAAAGACTGAACTACTATATATAATCTAACATACAAACCACGAGCTCAGCTCATCAAAAACATCACTAAAAATATCACTAAATATTCAGGTGTCAGACAATGTAACACTTATGGAATTAAACCAAACATATTCAACACTGTTAGTTGAAAACCCCATCATAATCGCGTTTTCCCTTACTCTAGATATTTTATTAAAACACTATTGTTTTCACTAGATACCCCCTCACCCCCTCCCTCCTCCTACTTACTCCTGGAATAGCACAATAGTGGATGGTTGGTAATGTCATCATAGAGACATCTTTCAAAACCTTGTACATTCTGATTATAATATCTTGATGTGATTTATCATTGAAAGGTCATGCATTTAAAAATTGTTTGCTAGCTTTAAATGTTCTCTCACTGTGTTTAGAATTTGTATCACGACACAACTAGTTCGTGAAGAATATTATTTTCTTCCAGTGGATAAGTTCTTTGCTGATCATAAAGACACACATTAACTTTCTCAGCCCAAATGATTGCCACCACCATAACATCACTAACACCGTTCTTGCGACATACATCCATAAAATGTCACCATGTTTGAAAAATATGTATTCCCATTATACAAAAATGCTATATTCAATTCTAGTTTTGACCTAACAGATGCAGATAATTTACAACGACTTTTGTCGGACGAAACAACTTCAGTCATCGGAAAATTCCGTTTCGTAATAAGAGCTTTTTGACAATGCGTTAAAAAATTTACCAATGAGTGATGTCATACAACATGTGTGTTTTGTTCTTTATCAATTGGCAAAACATCCTCTGTCGATTAATTAGAATTCATAAGACAAAGAAAGCATTAAACTAATTAACATTTGAACCTAAGGTGGTGGAGACACCGCCACCAGATAACCGCTTAAATTAAAGGAGCCTTCTAGACCAAGGTTTACCATATTTTAAAGGTGATTCATCCTTTAAAAAAAAACAGGAATAACTATATAGAAACAAATATCAGGATCCACCTTATTTTCTTTATTTTTTTGTTTTTTTTGTTCTTGGACTATGACACATTGACTATGACACATTGAGAGCGTGGTGGTCAATTGGCTAAGGCGTCGGACTCGTGATCCAAGGATTGCTGGTTCGATTCCTGCCTAGTTCATTACGTTGTATCCTATGGCAAGATGCTTTAGCTCAATTGCCTCTCTCCACCCAGAGGTTAAATGGGTACCTGTGAGGTAACTTGTCATTGAGCGCAGTATATAAACTGCTGCCGACTGGGGGATCGTCTCTGGGACAGGTTATCATTGACCAGGGGTTATATAACGTCTGTAAAGCGCTTTGAGACCTATCGCTGGTATAAAGCGCTATATTAAAAACAAATATTATTATGATTATATCCATATAAACTTGTCCCTAAAATCACTATTCGATTAAATCTGTGATTGTTTTTAAAGCCTAAATATGACTATACTGAGCTCGTTAAACCAGACATACAGGCACTGGGGGGGGGGGGGTGTATACCGTCATTGCAGAATAAGTACATTGATCATGTCTCGTATCTGAGACAGAATGTCGAAATTCTTGCTAAATTATTATTTAATAGTAATCAATGGAAAAACTGAAAGAAAACAACAACAAAACCCTATCAGATTTATGATTACCATTTATTTTAATTATATACTCACCTCAGTGATTTTTTTCTTATCACTGACCCCTCTCCCCGCCCCACCCCACTCCCTCTATTTGGGAAAAGAAATAAAAACAAATACATGTGAGACAAAGATGCGAATTTTCTTAAATGTTACAGTACACCTTATTTAAAAAAGTATCCTTTACTTAGATCCCGCTGCATATTATGCAGTAGGCTATACCCATAGGCGTAGGAGCCCAATTTAATTTGAGGGGGCTGTAACGACTTGTCCGGAAAATACAACCAAAATTCAACATGTTAATATGCATATCATATAGGCATGCATCGGTTATTACATCGCATGCCAATAACATGCATTCATTAATCATACATTCAATCAAGTTTAACCATTGAAAAACACATTGCAAATTATTTTTATTTCAGTATATATAGGTGCCCGAACAATTCTCAGTATATTGCCCGAATTTTCAAAAAAAAAACCTCAACCCCCGCCTCCTACGCCTATGGCCTATACCATTTTGTAGTGTTTGTTTTAAGTAGATTCTTCCAGGGTGTACTAAACGCTGATTAGATAGCTTGTAAATGCAGGAACACTTCAAAGCATAATTATTAAACTATCGCTAATTTAATTACAGATACTGTTTAATTGGTATATGACGGTTTAATACCACATTTATAGTGCCACACATTGTTTTAACAAGAATTAATGACCCTGTTATCCCGTGGGAAATCTGCAAAACTTCTGTACATTCCCTGCCTCCCCTCTTTTGTATGTGTATGTGTGTGTATGGGTGAGGGGGGGGGTCTGCGCATGTCTGTAGGATCTTTAAAAATGAGTAAACTCCTGCTAATCCAAGAGCAATCAGTTTACAAATCCTGCAGGATTTATAAAAGAATGCGGCCAAAATCTTGCTTACAGCCGGCAGGGATTTTCCAAAGGATTTTTTTTATGAAGGCCTGTTTCTACGGGGAATGTTGCGATTGTGGATAAGTATACATTAATGGTGGTGAAGTACATGGGAAGAAATTGTGGTAAAGTACATGAGAACAATTGTTTATATATACTTGCTGACATATATATGTATCAGGCCAATAGAGAACAAGAAACAACAACAAAAGTAAATCGGATTTATTATGAAAGTCTATTCATTTATACACACTACAGTGATGCTTTAGCATCACTAAATCCTCCCCTCATCCCCCCCCCCCCCTCATCTCCCACCCCTGCTGAAAAAAGTTAAAGAGAGGAAACATTAAAACTACTATTTCTGACATGTTGCCATACAATAGTATATTTTTCTGGCGTTTATTCAGATAGGCAATACATATCATTTTAAGTGAAGATTAACATGTTCATCTGTTTTAGATGAACACTGAACTACATTTAATGCTTACTTAAGGTATAAGTCATAATGAGAGTGGACTTTATATGCCTATTTGGCGGTGACGGATATTGATAATAATTGTGTGAATGGGCATAGCATACTACATTTTGTTAATATTTCAACTGAACAAGATAGGCGCCTATAGACCTATAGGCCCATAGACATGCTTTACAACACGGTAAATTAAATTCGTCACTTGGCATAGGCCCGCAAAAGTGCAACACTTATTGGGCACTTTTTTCACGCCCATTTTATGCTTTTCAGTGCACGACCCTATGGTTAATAATAACAACCAACGTTTTTGATGCATACTTATATATATATATCTCCATATATATGTGTGTGTGTGTGTTCATATTACGCAATATGTATTATGCAATATATGAAATATAGTGCACTGGGTGAAGTAGTACGTATAACGGCAGGCTAATAACGGGCACCAAAACAACTTTTTTGGGGATCATTTTTCACTTATATGAAGACAAAAATCCACAAAATACGTGTTTCCACATTACGTATTACCATAATTTAGTGTTATAACATTACATTTTATATGTAATATGTGGTAATGCGTGACTTACCGGCGTGAAAAGCAGTGACAGTCGGTCAAAGACGCTCGTACACTTGGACAAGTAACGCAGTTGTGAGATGCCGTGTCCCCATGGTGACGTGAACGCGCTGGGTGTTAGCGACCCTGGGGACGATGCATTACCCTGGCGCGTACATACCTTCACTGTTATAGTTTATACGGTATATACACATAGTGTACCCAAGTACATCCTATGTCACGTGAGCTATCCAACGTCACAGGCATGTTTATCGTTATGTAATCCTTGTGGCAATGTTGCAGTGAGACAGTTTCACTGTTCAGGCTGGCCCGTACCATTCCAAAGAAGGGATTTCAAAGAAATAAAAACAAAGAAGATAAAAGGAATATGTAATCTTAATATCTCTTCATTGTTCTACACATATAATCGTCGAGTCACTTACTTTTAGAAGGCTCTCTTCATGATATTTACAAATCGTAACTTTAAAATTTCGATACACTCAGATTCAATATTTTCATCAGTTTTTACCTCAGGCATAATAGAAACGTTTAAAAGCCTTCTCGAATATTCATATGAAAAATATCAAGACGTTACCATGAAATACAGTAAAACCATGCTGTTATTGATGTAACAGGACTTTTTCCCTCGCGAAGACAGCTTTAAAATCCCACAGCCTTCCTGCAAAACTACGACTTTCATATATTTTAGGCCATATTTGACAAAACTTGATATAGTTAATCTTCATTTGCGACTTATTTCGAGGGGTAGTGGAACATGCGACACTGAATTGTGAGACGGTGAACCACAAATTCCAATATGTGATTTCATCAACACAAGGACAGTTTCTTATTACCGACAGTTTTCTTAAATCTTCCACAAAATTTCAACATTGGAAGTAACCGTATATTTTTAAATAAGAAATTGTGGATAACACAGCAAGAAAGAGTATTCTAAATCCCCCCCCCCCCCCGACAAATACACCAAAGAAATATTTTTAAAAAAATTGAAGGATGGAGCGGGTGGGGGGGGGGTGTATCTATTATGAAACGGGACGTAAGGTTTCCACAAAGGACACTACCCCGAGATACAAACCCCGTCATTTCCCGCCAGACTTCTCCGCCCTTGCTCCAAATTCTGAATTTATTTTCCTAGGTAAAAAATCCTCACCCTTCCATTTTGTGAATCTGTTGTTATTGTTTACTTAGGCTAGATCAAATCATATGCAATATGTGGTCTTCTCAAGGAGTCACGACTTGACTACAGATATAACATCGAATTAAACTTTGTCGAAATTCTTGGGGAAATTCTTCGTTTTCTTATTGTTCTATCTACGGTTTTCTCTTTGAATTATCTGTGTGTGTGTGTGTGTGTGTGGTGGGAGGGGGGGGGGGTTAGGGGCTGGTGAATAGGTATCAGTAGGCCTCGTCATCCCTGATCTAGGCTGTTCCCCATCTGTCCTCATAATGTTACTCTGTATTGTTCCCTAATGCACCCCAAACAGACCGACTCTTTAACCAGTAACGTCTAAGTTACATTATTGCCATAGCATGTACTTGCTGCATTGGACAAGAGATGTTTCCATCTCTACTGGATTGTCGATCTTTGAAAAGAGTCCGCTTTTTCTAACTGACAGGGATTGTTCCATAATACACTCATGAAGGAGAATGAACGGGGCTCACTCCAAAATAATAATTGCCTTCTCAATACGTTAGTTACAGGTTGAGCGAGGGATCCTCCCAAGGGGGTAGGAGCCGGGGGGGGCACTGGGGACACGTGCCCCCTCTTTCTTGCCAAAATAGCAAATGTGCCCTACTGGCAAATAAAATGTGACTCTTTGATGAAGAACTGTCTTTTGGATATCTTAAGCCTTTGTTAATTTTAATATTTTATTTTAATTATTCACGTGCACCATAATAGTATTGATAGCATACTAACACATCATATATATTTAAGTGATATGGTCAGTTTGTATCGGTTTATAGCATAACGAGTGGTGGTTATGGAATGAGAAAGTGCCCCTCTGGTGTTGTACCCCCCCCCCATTTTTGGAAGCTTCCTATCCCCGTGGATCCTCCTGTGTTTAACCAACCACAGAAATATATTACAACTCTATGATACCTATACTCATGGGCGGGATTACGGGGGGGCAAGAGGGGGCATTTGCCCCCCCACTTTTTCCCAGACCTTAGTTTTTTTTTTTTTGTCGTTTTTGCAGACAAATGTGCACAACCCTAATCGAAATTATTCCCCCACAAAAGCTCTATCAAAATAGGCCTATTTGATTCGAATCTAAGTCGAATTTGTGATTAACATAGTAGCATGAAGCATGCAGAATAACTGGAGCTAGAGCTAGCACACATGTTTCGCAGCACAGGTTACGAATCCTGGAGCTAACAAACTAGCGATTCAATTCTGCATGTGATGAATCCGCGGAATGTGCTACAGTGCTAGCTTCAGGAATTGATTTGAGATTGAGATTTGAATTGAGAAACGATTTACGAAAGCCAAATTTGCATATTGGGTATATCAATAATTAAATTCAATATACTGACACATGACACCCCCCCCCCCCCGTGTAATTCAACAATATGCAATGGCAATGCCGATGTAATTTCTTTACTGCTCGAAATCCTGGAATGATGCATGCAAATCGAATAATGTAAATTACAAATTGGCACTAACACAGTAACACATTAAATACATTGTTACAGTATACAGCACTCGGCAGTTTCGGTAGGGCCGATAAAATAATGTGTGGCTTTGAGTTCCGTTTTCGGATCTATTCTCGATGATGAATGAAACACTTACGTTTGGTTTTGCATAAAAGTGGGGGGGGGGGGTGAAGGTATGTTCAGCCCCCAATATTTGCCAAGTGCTCCAAGAAGTGGGGACCGCGGGGAGAATTTCGAAGTGGGTGCTGAACATATTCTTGATCGGTAGAATGCACAATATACTAATAATTTTAGGGGGAAAGAACTGTCTAGATGTGATTTATTGTTACCAGAGGTGTCATATTTGCTGATCTAGGATTTCCTTTTTGCTTAAATTTCGACGCTCCTTGCCAACCGATGATGGCGCTCCGCTTAGATAGTGACGTATACGGTAACAAAAGTTGTACATCACCATCTGACCATATGTTATACTATATCAATCCTCTTCAAATTTTTAAACGATAATTTACTATCTAGATACAATTGCAGACATGAGATCCATATTTCAAGGATGGGTACATGCAGCTTAGAGCACTCGGGAAGTGCCGTTTCCGGCCATCTGGAGGGTTTGTAAAGCCAAAAAATTTCTTGTACGCTCCGCGCCAACCGATGGTGGCGCTCCGCTTAGATAGTCTTGATGGCAGGTGTGCCCCCCCACTTTCACAACTCAAATCCCGCCCCTGCCTATACTCTAACAACTCCATGCGTTTACCTTAACGATAGGCAGTGTACTTTAACATGTTTCATCAGTAAGACAGTATTCATTTTTATGAATGTCAATTATTCTTTGTCTTTATTTAGTTGATAAGAACCATGCTACTTCATGGCTTCTTTTAAAGATTGTTCATTCTACCATATAAATCCGCTTCATATGTTCATATTGTCAATCAGCCTCGCTAAAGTTCCGGGTATCACTCTCATAATGCTCGTACGTTATATTACCTCAGACGGGGAGGCTTTCAGGGCTTCAATCAACCGTCAGTCCTAGGAGTTATGACACTCCCTTCTCCTACCGCAGCCTCCCTCCCCCACCCCCACCAATCCGTCGACCCAGTTATTTGTCAGGCGCCTCCTTCTTTATCATTAAACTCTCAAATTTGGCTAACGTATCAGCAGAAAATCAGAAATATTTGCGACTACAATGGGCAGCATGTTTACTCTACATTAGTCATTGGTTTACTTTGTTGCTGACATTTTTTTTTTCTGTTACCGCAGAAGAAATTTCCAAGCAGTTGCAACGGCTCATTACATGGGTTGGATAGTAGTCTGGGTAGTCCAGCCGCTTTGATTAAAAGACATCCGTATTCTGCAATATATATACGCTAAAAAAGTCAGGTAACGGTTACCCATATTTCATATTCAAATAGCATTTCCCCCGATATTTTATAATATTCCTCAAGGGAGCAGGGGTAGGAAGCTTCCAAAAAGTGGGGAGGGGGCACAACAACAGAGGAATTTCTCATTCCACAACCACCACTCGTTTGTTATAAACCAATACACACCGGCCATATAAATACTATTATGGTGCACGTGAAAAATTAAAACAAAATATTAAACTTAATAAAGGCTTAAGATATCCAAAAGACAGTTCTTCATCAAAGGGGCACATGTGCTATTTTGGAAAGAAGTATGGGGCACGTGGCCCCAGTAAACCCCCCCCCCCCGGCTCCTACCCCCTGTCCAGGTGAGTACCTTTGGCTTTGTACACTGTTAGCGATATTTAGATTAGCTAAATTTTGAGGGCAACTCTAATGACCTTTAATGTTTAAAGGACGTTTGCTCAAAATCAAACACAAAGGTTAAAGGGATAAGCAGGACTGAAGGCAATTGCATGATTGCATCTTAATTCTCTGTAGCATGTCAAAATGATATTTTTCTGACTTTTGAGACATCCTGAAGTATGCTTTATTCATATTGATTCAGAAAAATTGGTGAGAGGTGAAAGGCCGGGGTGGCAGCGTCCTGCACGAAGATGGCAAATTGGTGAGGGTGGAAGGCCAGGGTGGCAGCAGCCTGCACGAAGATGGCAAATTGGTGAGGGGTGGAAGGCCAGGGTGGCAGCAGCCTGCACGAAGATGGCAAATTGGTGAGGGGTGGAAGGTTGGGTGGCAGTGGACTTCAAGGATATAGCAAATTGGTGAGGGGTGGAAGGCCAGCGTGGCAGCGGCCAGCACGAAGATGGCAAATTGGTGAGGGGTGGAAGGGCGGGTGGCAGTTCCACTTAACCCCATACTAGGGTTAGGTATCACATGGGATCCATTGGTAAACAGGCGATTGGATACTTGAAATACAGAAACAAAAGTAAATAAATGGATATTATAATTCTTGGTCTCCAGGGAAGAAAGCAGGTGGGGGTGGGGGGCAGAAATAATTATGTACGTAGATAATATTGTGACGATGAAAATCCTCGGTGGAAATAAAAATGCAAACAATGGACAATGATTTTGATATTATCTTCTTTTATTACAGTTGAGGCAGTAGTATCTACACAAAAGTGACTACAGAAAATTTCTTTTGACAAAAAAAAAAGGTCCGATAACAATAGAAAACTCCTTACTCTTACAGAACTTTGGACAAATAAATAATCAATAATCTACAGCTACTGGTCTACAATTGGTTGGTATGTATAGAAAACAGAGAAGAAGAGGAAGGAAAAAAAAATAAAACAATCAAGTCCGAACAGAAGCCACTTAGCGATAAATCTGTACAATAACGGGAGTCCAAAAAAGAAAAAAAAAAAAAATCTGAATCACTACTAGAAACTTGAAGGGCTTCGGTTCTTTCCTTATAACATGTATTGCAAAATGGTAATGAATTGTCATCTTCTATGAAAAAGGAGGAAAAAAAAAAAAAAACGACTGTACAATATTTCTCTCTCACATTCAATCATTCCTAAATAACCACAGAAAATAAAAAATAATCATAATGATAATAATGATGATAATAATAATGATGATCATGATAACGAGGAGACGGACAAAAACAGAACTGGAGTATCCATACAGAACAAATAAATCCAACGGGATGGATGTCCTTCTTCATAAATAAAGCCGTAGCAAACATTACTATGATGTGACACAAATTTCACAATTTGTACAAGAGGATTAAAGTAAGTCGATTCTTAAATAATTAGAAAAACAAAAGTATAAACAACCACCACAGAGCCATGGCAACCGTTGACTTTGAAATCAAGACCCTTCGCCTGTCATGTCCATGTCCAGTTTTCCAATGTCGTATTACCCCCCTCCCCCCGGAGTGAAAGAGCGACTATAATTCATCTGGTAAAATTCTTCAATGATTGTCATCTCTAGATAGATCATAATCCCACTTATGACACCACAAATCAATCAAAACCTAACCCCAATCAGAATTGTTCATCCTTCATAGGCGGGAGTATTTACTATTTTTACCAAAATGATTTTAACATGATTTTATGAGTGTACAAAACCTTTTCAATGTTGTCATCTCCATATTTATCATGATCCCACTAATGACACCACAATCAAACCATCTGTTAAAGAGTACCCATCACGAGTGGTGTAATTACCTAGTACTAGTACATTTCTTTTCCTTTAATTGTATCATGATCCCACTAATGCCACCATCCACCTGTAACTCAACCTTGTAACGCCACACAAGCGTGGACAGGCAGACATACAGTTTTCCATTCGTCTCTCTCAATGCCTCACGATCCCAACGGACTGACACCACAAAATCAATAAACCCTATTTCTACAATGACCTTTTCAACTCAAGCTTAAACCGTTACCACAATCCTCCACCATAACACTTTGAGATGTGAATATTTAAATATCAAATATAAATATAGCAAACCAGTAACTACATGTTGTTATCGTCTTGTGATTATAGTCTTGTCAATTACTCTTAGTCACAAACCTCAAAGAAAACACTCACACACTGACCACCTATCCTCCCACCTATCCTCCATTTCAGGATCTCACAAAACTGACTTGACTTTACAAAAGTCCCACAATCCCCAAAAACTGTTACAGAAGTCATGACAACTTTATGCCGGTGTTTATTCTTTTTTCAACTTCAAATCATGGAATAATTTTACCACAGTTTTAATAGTCGTCTAAAGGAATTGCATTGTAAAATTTCCGCATGTACTGCAAAGTCTCAGACCGTCTCATAGGCCAACATATGAACTTTGTAATAATTCCTGGCACATGATATATATCGACGACGAGTGCAATAAGTTAAACGACACTCACTCCACTCACTTCTTGAATGACCATTCGGAATTATCTTCTTTGTTAAGCCATCCACAATCATGATTATACGCACCATCCCTCACCAACAACCTCCGTGGCTACCCCCCCCCCCCCAACAAACCCCTTTTACGTTCCAATCATGAATACGTTTGTGAGATCTCACAATTGTCTGGATTGAATAGTAGTTACAAAGTTCCTCTTCCTCACGTTTGCATTTACAAACAATAAAAACAATAGAAGAAGACGTTAATTGACAGCTGCAAATATCACGTAAGAAACCCTGCCACCATCGCATCAAAACTTGCAGTACAAAATCATCTACCGAGATAGATCCATCTCCCAATTATCTAGTCAAAGCATCAATTCAACTCGCTTATTTAGACGATGATAGAAGACAATACTATTCCCTGACCCTAACGAGTTAAGTCGGTGATTAATGCATATATGGGTCGGTGATTAACAGACGAGCACCGTCATCATTGATCAACACTAAAATGTTCACATTTTCAGATTATTTTACTCTGTTACTATCACTAGGGATCGACATCATCCACATAAGGTACATGGTTTTGTCATTAACAATTTCCGGATGCTATCTCAGTGAAACTATACAGAGAGGTGAGGAATCTTTTAACCAATTCAAGGGCAAGGAGTTCAAAAGTAGCGATTCCATACTACCAAACACATTAACTCATAGAGAATGGTGGATGTTATTGAGAATCAACGACCAACCTTGCTTGTGATACGCTACAAAATCCCGATGATAGAAAAGGTGAAGCTTGTGAAGAAATAATAGCCGACTGCTCGTTCTTACTTTGGAAAAACTTAACGAAACACCTTCTTGATCAAACTGAGGGCCCTTTCGACAGTGGACGATGGAGTCCTGCTTAACGATATATTGGATTAGTTATGCAGTCACTTGCAAAGTGAATTCGTGAATTGCATATATGTCATGAAACCTCACACTAATTCCTTCTGTACAACCATCTCCATGAGTTGTCATTAAAGAATCTTATCCAGTTTTTTTCTTTTCCCCAAATCTATGAAACTTTTTTGAATTTGACAAGCTATCTGTAGTATACCACCACGTCCCAGTACAAGTTTTAACCACTGTAATCTGACATGTAACAAGCAATGGGCTACCCTTATACAGCTAGCTGGTGCAAATCAATCAAGCTTTTAGCATTGTATGTATGGCTCAGAGATTTGCCATTTCCTAACCTATTAAGCCCTTGCTTCTAAAGAGATATTTAAAAACTAATATATAATTGTTCCTGCCTCCTCCTCCTATTCTTCCCCAATTACCATTATGCACACATGTAATCTCAAGTTTTTAAACTGCTTTCTTTTAACATTGGTATGGCATTTTTTCCATCTATTTACTTTGATGTATTTCCCTAATCTTGCTTTACAAAATGGAGCATTCTGTGAACATTTTCTGTGGCTGTTTTGAGTACTCTACATAACTCGTTCTTAATATCAGCATAATCACCAATCATACAGCTTTCACCTTAATAGTAACCATCCATCATGTATGCTAAAAGCTTCTTTAGTCTGCTTGGGAGGGGGGGGGTGGCAGCTTTGGGTGGGGGATGGGGGCTGTCAAGCCACTTGAAAGTCTTTGACAATCAAACGGCTATTAAATTCAAATATTTATCTACATGAAACAATATTTTATGTATCTGCTCATAGGCCAACCCTGTCCATATGAACAGTGGCAATTCAGAAGCCCATGTGACATCTCCATGTTTTTTTGGACAAAGGTTGTAAGCTATTTGTCAGGGACCATATCATTTCTATCTATGTGAGCCTAAAAGACAATTGAAACTTAATAGAAGTGGAATGATGAGATAATAACTGGCTTGCAAAAATTAAAAATCACTGTTCCTTTGTAACATTGTTAGCTTTTAAGGATTCCCACCCCCTCCCCCCAACAACTTTCTTATTTTTAAGGTTTCAAATGTCAATGTTTGAAGAATGTTTTGTAATTAACACTGTTCAAATGTGCATTGATATCAAAGTAAACAGAAGAATACATTTGATATTAATCAAATAAAAAGAGAAACAAAAGTGAAACAAAAAAATAATAATTACAGTATCACGTCCATCTCAAATATTGACGGAATTGTCCAAAAAATGAATACTAAGTATGCACGCTAGGATGAATACCAAATTAGCAAAAAAAAAGGAAAATTGTGACTTTTAACTTATTATGAGAAAACAATTAACCCATCATGGCCCAGCAAAAGAGAGGAAAAGATAAAGTCAAACACAATATAGATGTGGCAAGGAAATAAATGTATGAGGTATTCATTCATAATTTTGACTCATTTGGAAACCTTGAAAATGAAAAGATTATTAACATTCAGGGAGTTTTAAAATTACCATTACCATCATGAGAAAAGTTGTGATTTCTTACTTTCTTTTTCTTTTCATTTCTATTGGCACAGAATACCACGTTCTTGATTTTCTGTGACGTATCTAGAATTACTGTGGCGTGTCAATACAACAGTTGTTACAAGAAAAAGAAAAGAAGAACAAAATGGACATTAAACCGTGGCCGTGCCTAATTTTTTCCTTGTTAGGCTTCGGAGTGCGGCGGTTTGTAAACACTCACTAAAATCTTATCTATCCGAATTTGATAAATATGTATTTCTCCTGTATAATTATCATTTTCGTGACGGCTCTATGCATTTGTAAAGAAAAGAACTGTTGTGAGAGACTTAACAGACGACTGCGAGTGTTTCCCAGTGATCTCCTCCCCATGGGAATGACAGGGGTTTCTCTGTATATACACTATCTTCTGGAAGTTAAACATTCCAATATATTCTCTTAGTCCAGGATACATCCAGATTACTTCAACTAGAGTACAGCCCCTACAAGGAACATGGACTGGGGGGGTGCTGCACCGAATTACCAAAATCAAGTCATTCTCTGGTTATTGTTTTGATTCGACATTACTACAGTACAGACAAACAAGGTCTCTATGTAACGTTTCAATCCTTCCTGTACCTCCATCGTGAGTACATACCCTCTCCTGCAAAAATCTTCTTTCACCCTGATGCTCACCCAACCCCGTCCCCCCTCCCCTCCCCCTGGCCCCGGCCTGCACCGCTATCTAATATTTTGCGCCGGAAGTAATTTACTGTCTATAACATAACTAATTACAAACACAGCTATTCCAAACCTGACATAATGTGTCATCATATAGTCCTTTAAATCTCACCCTTCTCTCCACTATCCATGACTTGGACAGAGAGAGGGGGGAGAGAGGGGGGCCCCCAAATTTCAGTCACTCTAGCAGAAATTAGCTAGTAATTGATTAAGATTTGTGGCCATTTTGCAGTACTGACCGTTCATGATATCAATGATATGTTGTATTTAAACCTTCCTCTCAAATTGCCATTTCAACTTCTAGTTCAAACTTAAGAGCCACCATCCTTGACACTATACCACCACCTGCCGTCCCCCTGACCTACAATTACTGTGTGACATCTGTCTGCACTAACTCCACAATTACTGCTTGCAAATACTGCCTGCAATCACTGTGTGACATCTGACTGAACCGTCTGCACTAAACTCCACAGGTTGAAGCCCACTGAGTGTAGTCCACATCATTCAATGACGTTGATACCGACCTCACGGTCACTCGCCGAGAATAATCTGTGTGCACACTGTACACCTTGGTGTACCCACCATCAAGACTACAGACTCACTTCGAGGCCGCAATTAGACGAGTCCCGTCGACCCGTGATCGGAATGAACGACACGGTCTCGATCGAGTTACAAATTCGCAGAGACTCAGTGAGCTACCACAGTGCATCAGCATCAACTTCTTCATCATCTCGTGTGTTGTTGTTGTTGTTTTGGTTTTTTACCTTTTTTTAATCACAGTCCCTTGAAGATTTGCTTCCACCACTTTTGCAGCTTGATAGGAGTCTGGTTTGATGTCAAAGGTTAACAATGGGTTGATGATGATGATGATAACAACAAGTTGTTTTTCTTGAGGCAGTGGCAGCAGCAGCGGTCACAGCAGCAGGCACTGACAGGTCAGGGAGACTGAGCTGTTATTGCATATAGAAGTCAGGGTGTGGCTCAGGGGTGTCCTTCTCAAACCTCTTAGCTTCCTCCTGCATGGTCTCTTTAATCTTCAAAATTGCCGCCGATTCGTTTTGATCTTGCTGCAATGGGGGAGGAAGAAGGAGAGGCGGCATTCACATGATGATGAGTGGAATAATTAGTTAGAGAAGAGAGAATATAAACCAGCCGTTAGCGGACTGGTTAACCCTCCCCAAGGAGCCTGACAGAGGAAAAAACTGATGCTTAGATTTCTAGCGGGATCTTCTTGCTCAAACTTGCTCTTTTCACGTCATCTATGGTATGACGAAAAGAGGTGTCTAGGCGACCAAATATTGAAGACTGCAAAATCAAGTGCATTAATTACTTGCTCATTAGAACCCTTCGTCTTGTGAACACAAAAATGTAAGGGTGTGTCTCATCTTGAGTAATACTCTCTTAGAGGTTTGGTTAAAACCGCCTGACCAAATTGCCAAAAGGCTGCTTAATCAAATGGGTTTCATTTGTACCAGATCCATTTCCCCATCACCCAAATTAACAACAATTTTTATGTTATACAGATGCTTTTTAATATTTCGTCCTTGCCGAACAAAAAGTCAGCTCTTGTATGTGCCCTAACCATTTTTGACAACAAATTCGTTCAGCTTAGAACTTCATAAGCAAATGAGGGCTAGAAATTGATATCTCGTTTTAGCCAAACATGAATAAAACAAATGTCTCAATGCCTTAATGTCTGTTAATACTGCACTGTAATACACCAACAATGCATCTTGTAGCCATGTCTTTGCTTTGTGGGAGTCACAGTGTTAATAATCACCTGTAGAGCATTCGCTCAAAGTAATGTTAAAATACCAATAACAGTTCAGAGATACTTCAGTACACAGTTCATACACACATATTACAAATGAACCAAATCAAAACCAAATTCATCTTACTGGTAATACACAGTTACACACTTACATTGTCTTGAAATGGCGGAAACAGTTGTCCTGTCATTTCTCCATTGTCATCCCTAGGGGTTCCTGGTCCCCCAGGCCCGGGACCAGGCCCGGGACCTGGTGGATTGCTAGCTGGTGAGCTCTTGGGGATCCCATCCAGGTCCCCTGTAAAAACAGAAAACCAAGCCAAACTTTGAAGAACACTTGCATGAAGTCACAACATGTGTAATATTAAACTTTATTGCCAATCAGTTGGATCAAGTTTGTAACAAATTTTTCAGTTTTAATTTTGAAAGAAATTGATTCTTCATATGCTGATATGTACACATCATATGCTGATGTGTATATATGATATGTACATATGATATGCTTATATGTACATATGATATGTACACATCAGCATATGATATGTACATATCATATGTACATATCATATGTACACAGAAGCATATCATTTGTACATACCATAAGTATAAGCATATCATATGTTCATATCATATGTACATATCATATGTACATATGATATGCTTATATGTACATGTGATATTTACACATCAGCATATGATATGTACATATAATATGTACTTATGTGCTTGAAATGTACACACACACATACACCAGAAGACCAAAAATACTTCACATAAACAACTTGACTTGAAAATGTTTAACAACTGGACATGTTGACACGTTTTTTCGATCTCTGGAAATTGGTTTATCTTGCTCGAGAATATTGTCTCCCATTCGTGCCAGAACGTTTTCAATACTTCCTTTTTTGGGTTTTTTTTTGTTAGGGAACATCTGCACATTTTATATAACTGTTAGCAGCGTTTGTAATATCCCTTTTGCAATAGTATAAAGAACATATACATTGAGGTTACAGAATATTCAGTATTAAAAGCTGTGAGGTGTGCTGTAAGTAGTGTGGCTGGTCTGTGTTTCGTTACATGAGTAGTCAATATATAGAGTTACAAATGTAGAGTAAAGACAAGGATCAGTGTTAGAGACGACACCCTGCTGGTTAGTAGTAACAACGGAGACAGACGATCAACACAGGAGGAGGAGGCCTGATTAGGGTGCAGGTCAATATAAGAGAAAACTGGGGCAGATTTTCAGCCGAAAAACTGACCGTATCATTACTTGAAATTTAAAAAAAAAACAGACCTCTGCAAGCAGAGCGGTATTTACCTGATACTATTATTCCTATTAAATGGAAGTCAAGGGTAAACATGAATAACAGCAAGGTGAAAGTTAAAATTCCCCCAGGGGGGGGGGTGAAGGCAAGATCCCCTACAGGGGGAGACTGGGGCAGACCAGCCGGTGTCGACCAGCGAGTACTACGCCGGTATCTTTTTGAGACAACAAGAACAGCACTTGATTTTTTGTCCTTACCATTCATGACTGGAGGCATGTCCTGCTGCCCCATGGATGGCATCGGACCACCATCAGGACCGGACCCCATTGGGAAGTTTTGCTGCAACAGGTAAAAGAGGGACGTCTTTGAGCAATCAGAGACCGAACAACAAGAGCTAGAAAAATAGTCACAACTTTACCATCCCTCAATGCTTACCCTTGCAACCTCGTACTTTTTTTTACTGAGTTTGAAATGAAACTAGCACTGTTTAATGTTATTATTATTATGACTTTTATGGATTTAAAAGAAGAAAAAATAATCATAATAATAATAAAAAATATATACAAAAAATATGTGTGAGTATGGTGAAAAAGGACTTTGATTGTATATGTATATATATACATATCAAATAACACCCCATAAAAAGGTGGATCAATATTGAATTAATATATCCCCATGTACCAAATAACTCACATACATATATAGAGTAATGATTAGTGATTTTTGACTTTATGACTGACAGCATTTCATTCTTTAGCACACCACACACACCTGTCATATTTCAACCAAAGTGTAATCTTAAACAGTTGATCATGTGGTTTTTCTCCCTATTTAACACAAGAAAAAAAAAAGGCTCTGTGGAAGTGCCCACCACTTAATATTTACATGTAACAGGGCTATGTCCGTGCAAGTTATCTGATGACTTTGATGGAATTTTAAGGAGAATTTGAGAAACTGATTTTTAGCTATGTTCCTTCCTCAAAACAGAATTTCAAAACTGTTCAATACTCTGAACACCATGAGGTTCAGTGTTGTCAGTTAATAATACTCCCAAGGGGGGAAGGGGGAGGG
This sequence comes from Apostichopus japonicus, assembly GCF_037975245.1. Taxonomy (NCBI): domain Eukaryota; kingdom Metazoa; phylum Echinodermata; class Holothuroidea; order Aspidochirotida; family Stichopodidae; genus Apostichopus; species Apostichopus japonicus. The sequence goes on along the minus strand of NC_092562.1, from coordinate 11,463,749 downwards.
GGGAGGATGGAAGAAACATTAACTCCAGAACCATCATCAGGCCAATTTGTGCTACGATTTGTGATTAACATTAAGACCACATTATAATGTATCCAGGATAAAATCATCTGATGACCTTGTTAACAAACGGGTCTTTATCTTTACTCTGATGACAATGATGATGATGAAGATGATGACGATAATAAATAAGCAATGTCAGCAGTATAATTGGTTTGGTTTCCTTTTTAAAACGGTTAACATTTGTGTGTAAGCTGTAAGTTTAGTGACTGGAAAAAAAAATCACCTTCAAGATTCATGCAGGAAATAAATGGATGTACATGTTGTTATTATCGTTATTTATCTTTCTTTTCGTCTGAAGGGGGGAGGGAGGGGGAAGAGGGACAGGGGGAAAGGGGGAGGAGAAACCCTTGAAATCGGCCAAAATTCTCGCCATAGTCTATGAGTAACTGTCAATCAAAAGCCACAAACACGTTTACTGGGGGGAAAAAGACAGGAATAATCACAGCACTCTTTGAGGTGCCAAGGAAAGAGGTCAATAATCAATTTGGGTGTAGAGGTGAAAGGTGCAAATATGAGATGGGGGAGGGGGGAGGACGAGATACTTACCCCTGGGGGCAAACTGCCTCCACCTGGAACAGACTTCATCATGGAATACATACTATCACCAGAATTTGTGGAATCTGCAGAGAGATGAACAAACATGCACAACTGATGGATAATTGAATCATCAATGAATGAATGAAAGAACCAATGGGGAGAATTTTCTGAGTGTACCACACCAGCCAGTGATAGACTGGAGAAGAGCTGCTATGTGATCCCGAGGCTCCCGTACAATTGTGTATCATTATACACCAGCAAGTTATATTTAAGAAAAACCTAGTTTGAGTGAAATGCACTTTCATCATATATATGTCATATACTGTGAACTCAATAAAGCCAAGGGAAAGTGAAACTACTTTTTGATTTTTTTTTTTTGATTTGATTTGATTGATTTGATTTTCCACTGGATATATACATGTGGAGGGAAGTCCTCTAAGGGAAGTCCACTAAGGGAAGTCCACTTTTTGAAATAAAATCCTTTCACTCTTTCCATTTTAATAATAAGCCAGCCATTTGCTGTGAACTACACGACTGTTTTTGACTTCCATCCATAATCACTCGAGTAAAGACCGACGGCTAGTACAATATTGAACGCAAACGGTGTGTAGGAGTTTGTAGTACTAATAGAGACCGTGCAACTAACTGGCACTAGCCTTAATAATTGAAAGACAATACTTTGAGAAACAATGAAGCTGTGAATATCGCTTCTTCTCCAGGAGAGGAGCGCTTCCAGTGGGAGTTTTCTCATGAGACCTTCCAACAAAACCTGGCATTAATTGTTCTCTACGTAGACATGAAGACTCTAGCGGGGACATGATCATCGAGGACACAGCTATCAGAAATGCCTTTGCCTGTCTTCGGGATGCATCTACTGGTTCTTAAGCTCTGTGCAAACCTACAATCAATTCTACACAGTAAGATGTGGAAAAGACTGAAAACATGATTTATAGGGGTAAGGCAAATAATGTACAGTCAATGGAATACTGCAAGCCACAGTCATGTGATACAAAAGTAATTTACATATAGTTTGCGAAGGAACAGTTAATCCGTGGTATCATGTGGCTACGTCTTCACGCAATTAAGTCTGTTGTAAGTACTAATTAAGGTTATGTTGTATCTAAGCAATAAGTGAAAGGAAAAGAAACCATCTCCACTGAAATGCCAACATCTCATGCATTATGTAGGACCATAGGAAAACATGGTTCTCACACAGCAGTATCCAATTAACAATGTAGCTTTCACACGTTCAACCACATTTTGAAGTACTTGTAGACTTTTATGTACCTCAGTGATGTTTAAGAAATCTTACACCCGATTAGGCCCACAGGGAAACCTGGTTCTCATACAGCAGTACCCAATAAGCAATGTAGCCTTCACACGATCAACCACATTTTGAAGTGCTTGTAAACTTTATGTACCTCTGAGATGTTTAAGAAATCCTACACCGAGCCACTGTTTGACCCTTTTACTACTAAAGCAAATTGTACAGGAGTTCAGAGTTTTGAATCCTGAAAGTGGTTGGTTGAAACCAAAGGAGAGCTGAAATCAATGACCATGAGCCACTTTGAGCCAATTTGAGATAAACTTTAAAGAGGTAATTTATCTAGCTTCATTTTCCTTTTTAAAACCATACCCAACTCCTCAACAGATTCACTCAATTTACAGGGTATGTTCTGTAAGAGGTTCCTCTCTCTTGTTGTCTACAAAAGGTCACAATAAGTTGTCATTAGCCCTGGCGGTGATTAATGAAAGCAAAATTTCAGCCCAGATTTGCATGCAAAAACTTTGCTCGCAAGTTAGCCCCGCTTTTGAAGTATGGTACGCCTATATTAGACCCTCTTTTAGTTTACGTCGGTTTCGAAGAGTAACAGGCTTCAAACATCTCAAAACATCGTTTGTGACATGGAACAGGCTAACAAATGTCAACTCCTGTTGTTGAAGAGGATTTGATAAGCGAAGAAACCACACTGCAAATGCAACCAACTGCATTATGGACCGAGTTAGTATCTCCTTAACAAAATGAATCTTTGTAATCAACATCATTATGCTTTGTCCAATATCACAATGAAAAAATGCGAGCGGTACAACCAACTCCAATTCAGTTTTCTTAAGCTTTAGATCAAACATACTCCGCTGGCAGCCTCCGCTCTGAGGACGAACAAATTACTGGGGAAGATATCCGTTTCTATTTGCTTTGCATCCTGGTGATTGCAGTTATCCGAATGCAAAGAAAAACAAAACAAAATGTTGATACTTGATTGCCAGAGCTTTTTTCTCCAGAGATACTATGAAAGTAACTGATAGGGTAAATGAAAAGCATGATGTATAATCAGCCTACACTATATAAAGTGAGTATCAATCAGTGTGTTAGTAAAGCATATATCACATTAGTTGTCAAGTTTGGTTTAGGTATAAATATTCATGAATCATAAATAAATGAATAAATATTCATAAGTAATATTCTTGAGGTGAGCATACAGCATGCTAATCAATGCATCATTCCAAAGTCCCATTGATCTCACAGGATTACTGGGAAAAGAAGATTTTAACCCTGTCTAAGTGATCTGCCTCTAGCAAAGTGACAAGTAACAATAGCAAGTCGCAATAAAAATTAAAATCAGGTACTTTTAAAAATACAATTGCAAAGGAGTCAGCTAATGAGAAAAATGCCTTCCAGGACAACAAACGACCCCCGGAAAAAAAAAAATTTAAAAAGGGGGAAAACCATAAACAATCAGTTTTATATTTTGACGACTTGTCGAGGATGTGATTTTTGCAACTATTCTTGGTCAAACTACTTTGCTATTTCATGAAGTAATTTGTTTTAACGTAGGCCTCTGAAAAGTTGTGGGTTTGTTTAGTTTTCTGTCAGATGGTGATAACTTGACTTGGTTGTGCAGGGCAATTTGTAAAATCAATGGGGGTCTAATTACAAGTAAAACAAGAGAACATGTTTAGAAACAGAACAAGGATTTGTTCCTTCTTTTAACTCATTGCTGATCTCCTAAGTTATTTCATACTCTTTATCCACCGCTTGAGGGCCAGAAAACTGAACACCCTATGCTGTGGATTAATTTCCGGCCATGAAAAAACCAGACTTTAGGCCAATTTTGATATATTGTAGACAATTCAGGAACATTGCTATCAGTCCATGGGATCTATTTCTATTCCTGTTTTTAACTTTTGAGAGATGACTCTTTAAAAAATCTGAGGTTCTTCAATGAAAGTGGCTGAACTACTTAGACTAATACACTGACCAATTGGTCAGTTCCTCAGATGAAGACCAGAACTCAATAGGAGAACATAAACACTGACCAGTCCATATCATCAATATAGCTAGGAGCCTTCCAGAGACATAGCATATTTTAAACTGATTTATCTTGATAAACAGAAATATAAAATGGAGATGGACACACTTATAGCACTCAATTTGTTTCCCCCTCTTGCTTGGATAATGACAAATACAAGACTATACCAATCTGCCTAAAGTCACACTTTTATGAAGTTACATTGTATAAATGTTATGTTTTTTTTTTTACTGTGCACCTTGCTCCTACAGCGCTTCTGAGCAATTCCAACTGGATAAAAGCGCTATGCAAATTCACATTTTTATTATAATTGTTATCATTATTATTATTTAACAGAATTCCCCTCCCCTCTCTTACTGCTACTACTTCATCCAGTCATGTGACTTCATCTAGATATTAATAACAACTTCCCAGACTGGTCACTCTCAACCCCGTCAGGAACGTAGAATATTCACCAGAAATTCCACCAGGTATTTAGCATACCTCGCAGAAAAAAGGTTTCATTACTAAAACACCTTTTTTATTCCATAAGCGGGAACAGAAGGTAACTACTGGCCTGATTATATTCTCAACTGAATGTTTCAGTTCTGATTTTGATGGGTTTCCCTGAACTTGGAACTGACTGTCCAATATCAATTGCTTAATTTTCATATATAATACACAAATAATGAAAGAGAAACAGATCAGATTTTCATCCCAATGGCAGAGAAATTCTTTGGAAACCGACTCCAGAGGTTAGGAAAAACCAAACAGGTTACAGTTGAAGAATCATGGGCCCCTCAGTGACTATTAAACTGCTACTTTTCAGATGGTATGGCAACACCTATCTTTGTCATTTGACATTCAATGGGGGGGGGGGGGAGGGAAAAAGAGGGAAGCAAAAACAGAGATTTGACTAATTGGGAGTCAAAAAGAGTGGCTATGACATTAAGTTAGAGCTTGAGATACACATCTAGAGCAGGTCGGTCCCCAATGAAATTTAAGAACCTGCGTGTAATTTCACTAGAACCGACTTTTCCCCGATACAACGTTGGGTGTTTGGAAATCAAGACGGAAATCACTTTATAAGAAAATTATTAACTTTGACTAGAATTGACATAGAACACACAAAAAATACCATCACCAACTGTTTAAAATTGAAACCATTAGAACCACTGAAACCATCGAAACCGAGGCTTATGAGATGCAAAACAAACGGAGGATGCTTGAAGAGATCAGATGCAAGCAAAAAATTGGATGTGTTAGAGAAAGGCTGTCAAGTGTAGTGAGAGAGCATAATAAAGCGATGTAGACAGCATAGCACGGTTAGGCTAGTGGTCAATTTCATTGAGACACCACCTTTAAAGTTGATTTACATGACAGAATAGGTCTTAAGGCAAGTAATATACTATGGCAGTGAACCATCAACTTCTCTGATCTTCACCACAACTATGTCAGCAGTGCATGCAGAAAAACTGGTGTTAAAGGGATCTGTTGCACCGAGTGGCCAGATGCACATGCAATATGTTCCTGGTTTCAAAGGGTGCATTTTTATAATATGCTATAAAGAATAACTGGTGGTGCTGGGGGTGGGCACACTTATATGATGCCCTTCTGTAGTGATTAGGAATCGTGGTGGAGGCATGCAAATGAAAACAAAAGTTTAGTGATTGTTTTGAATGACCTACAATGGCTGCATAAAGCATTGAAATAGGAAGGGTGCTTTGCACATTTCTTTTAGACAGGTTGCATACTGAGTTGCAAGGTTGCTCTTTCTAATCATGAAAAAATATGTTAACATCCAACAAGTTCCACTCCCACCCCCCACCCCAGTCCTTTTGCTCTCTGTTCTCATCGTAATCTGTTTGTTCAATTTTGAACACTAAGCTTTGTTTGGGATTTACTCAAAACCAGTTTCCTTAACATCCACAAAATTCTACATTTTCACATATAAATTACTTTTACTCCTTGCTTTTTGCCTTCACTATTTATAAAATAAAATCACAAAGCTTCTATTGTTCTGTGTGCCGTTCTTGTTCGGCCACATTCCTGATAATGAATCTAACAATTGAACAATAACCACTGCAATCTGAGTTTAAAGGCACTGTGTCAAAGGTAGAATGCAGGTGGGATGGGGGGTTCATCCTCCTACAGTAAGCTATGTAGGATGGAACCTCTTTGTGTGCTGTGCAGTTTCACACAACAGACATTGCTGGTCTGCCCAGATAAGTCTCTATTGTTTGAAATCCATTCAGCCTTGCTGCAGGGAAGTTTGCAGCCCCTGCAGCTTTTCTTTTGGTCACAGTGCCTTAATTTAAGGGAACAATCTACAATAAGAGTGATAAGCTATGTTTAGTTAAGGAGTTGCAGAGGTAGGGGTATAAATAAATATGTATATATAGTAAGCATAGCAGTTTAGATGGTCAGTAGCATTGTGGCTTTCTTCTTGTCTTTAATTTACAATCTCTTAAGATCAACTAAATCTCAATAGGTCTTGTGAGAAAGACTTTCCCTTCCATCCATTCAGATGGAATCCTAACACTTTCGGGGATAACTTGATGGCGCTACGGTAAATTTGAAAACACTGCAGCTTCTTGTTAAAGCAATGAATAAGGAACAGAGTAATAATATGAACGTTTTTCACCAATACGGTGAGGTTTTCAGGAGATGCATTTTATAACACTTTTCAGACAATTTTTTTCTTTAGGCCTCTCTCTGATCATCAAGATGGTGTTGAGAAAACAGATTTCTTTGGCTACCCTCCACATATTAGCTGTGCAAATGATGCATTGAATTTTCATGTGATTCTTTTGATAACTGTACTTGACCCCCCCCCCGGGTCAGGAAAGCGTTACATTTTCCACTGGCTTGTGACAGATTAAAAGAATAAGCTTTGGAATAGGGGGAAAAAGAGGAAGAGTAAAGATAATATGTAAAGAAGGAGGCATTAATAGGGCAAAAAGACTCCCATGGTGCAGCAAATAGAATTAGTCCTGTTAGTCAGAAATAAAAAATTATTTCATCACCTCTTCTTGCTGAGGGTGGTCTTGGTTCTGCAGGCCCTGGTGGTCCAGGGGTGCCTGTGTAGAAATATATTGGCCGTGATTCCGACTGAGACTGCAAATATTTCAAGGTTTGCAGAGAAACTGCAGAACTAGATTCCTGTTTTCAGACTTATCGGTGTGACAAGAAATAGCGAGGCAACTAAACCCCGACAGTACAGAGCAAGTGTTAAAGTTATGTACTTTGTGACGACCGAGTGTTGCGTATTGTGGAAAGGAATAAAGTTTGAGGCAAGTGACGTAGTGACTGAATTTTCAAACCCCCTTTGAAGCAGGACAATATGGTAACAGGCCTATACGTTCACAATCCTTGCCACTTGCTAAAACATTCACCAAACATGCTTAGAACATCTACTGGCTAACATGAAATTCCCTCTGGCATTTTCCTGAAGGTCAATGCACATTCAGTTGATACTGCACAGGCTTTTGAGAACAGCCCTAATGATATTAATATACAAGAGCCTATGCAGGGACAGGCAAATCATGTTGATTCTTGGACTGATAATTGTTATACCATGTATTCTTAATTTCTACTGGCATAAAATTGGCAGTACTCTTTTTCTACTAGCAAACCAGCAAAATCCACTGGCATTAAGCCAGTAACAAGCCCCCCCCCCCCTCCCAACCATTGGTTTTTTTTCAATGCCTGTGGTAAGCACATATGACTTTACCAAACAGAGGTACAAGCTCTTGAAGACTGGCCCTCCTCTCACTTGTCCTGAGACATGTAGGGGAACCTGTGTTGGTCCTTCGAAAGACAGAAAACTTCAAGCTTCATAATAAGCCCCCCTATTCAGGTATAAATTTATGCATGTACTGGTTCAATTGGTGAGGGAATTGACCTTGCTTGATCTCACATTACACACGTATGTACTGATCATGAAAGCAGAAATCTTCACACTGCTTGGGACATTTTCCTTCAGTGGGGAGGCTAGGCTATGACATTTCCTGAGGGGAGGAGCGTACTCCTGTGGGACACTCATTGAAGAAGCGTCACGTACATGTGTTAAGAGTGAATTTTGTAATCGATCTAAAGTAAATTATGTGTAATTCATTCTCTTCATTCCATTAAGCATCTAGGATGTCTGATTAAACAACAATCACTTGTGCATCTCCTATGTTTTCGATTGTAACACCGAGATCAAATATTTGAAAATGCGCTACGTAGGGTCTACGCAGAAATCTTCTTGGCCTAATTTTCATGGGGATAGAAGTCATAGAACATTAAGCTACACTAGAGGCCATGAGTCTATAACATGTACTCCTAACATGGCTACCCTGTAATGTAGCAATTACCTCTAAAATACTGGAATCTGAACATAATAAATGTATTACATGTGTATGCTACTGATTTTACATGCACCTCCATCATGTTACCGACGGTGATACTGTCAGCAAGAATGTTAGTTTTCATGACTGTAACAGTGATTGCATACTGCATAACATACTGCATAACATACTGCATAACATAATGCATAACATAACATACTGCAATACTGCATCACAGCCTGTTCACAAGTTCAAGTTATCTGCAACTGAATAAAAGTTTCTACTACAAGTTTCTTAAGGATATTTTTTTTTTGGGGGGGTGGGGGGGCACTCTCTTGGTTATAACAATATGCAAGCCCTATGATCAATTCCTATGTTTGGCTGAAATACTTTAGAGATGCATTTTGAGGAAACACAATGGCAGCTTTCCGCCCTGGTAACATTAGGATTCACACCTCCAACCAGAAACAATACCTATGATGCTTTCCCAAAGTGACAGTGATGACAAGAGCAACCTTGTTATCTATCAGCTTGTGAACATTTGTCATAACTTGAAAATCACTCTAATTCCTCATTTCTTAGTGGCTTTCTCATACCATGGGTTCTTTGTATGTTGGTATGGCCTTGTTTCATACTATAACAAGTACTTGGAATCAGGCTTATTGGGACACAAGCTCACCAGAGTTTGGCAACTGGGCGACAAGTGAAATTGGTCAGACTAATTCATATGACGTCAACAGTTACCTGTCCAATAATACTGAAATCACAACACCATACTTCCCTATTTTAGCATGCTAAACATTGCTAGAAGTTTTCAAACCATTTTTATCCCCACTCAACTGTTTTCAACACTGAAGGTTGCTGATTAGCCAACAATAAGTCTCGGTAAAAGATAATGCTCTGAGGGTGGTGACAGTATTCTACTTCTTGGAGCTTTTGACTTTCTAGCCTATCTGGGAAACTGACTTCCTTTAAAAACTGTCTCTTCGGACACATAGCAAACTGGTTGATCATGGTGACATCCCATGTTAGTTTATCATGGCATATGACTCCCACATAAGTACCTCTTGACCTATCCCACACTAGCTAAATACCATATATTGCTCGCTACTTGACCATGGTGCATATATCTCAAGCTAGTCCATCATGGTATCCCCCTCCCCACTCTCCCCACGTCAGTTCCACATGATATAAATCCCACACTAACTGATCACGACACATCCCACCTTGACTGTCCCAACAACATTATTATTTATCGTTCATCCCCTTTTACAAATATGAGGTTAAGTCCCAGCCCACAAAACTGAGTAAATTGTAGGACTGTCAAAGAAGCTTTTGTTATATACTGGTCTGTGCAACGTATCTAGTCTGCAAATGACAGTGAATCATCTTAGTCACCAAAGTCATATTTACTGGCCTCAGATACAATGCATACTCCTCAACAGTAAATGCCATATTTATATATAGCTGGTTACTGGCTACCTCTGCAGGGTTCAAGGCTCTTATTTCTACCTGGGCTACCATTTACAAACTACTACTACCACTGAAACATTCTGTTACGGTTTTAACAAAATGTCAACATCAAATCAAGATTTATTCTGTTCAAACTATTTCTTTGTTAAGGATAATCAACAATCTAATCTTTAAATATGTTCATAAAGGATACATCTGCTACAAAAGAACAAACGAAACAAACATTTGTGAATGTTTAAGAGGTCCTCAGAGGGCAGCACAGTATGACTAACACCGTGTTAGTGTCACTGTGTATGTGAAGATGTTAAGTACCTTTCTGTTTGTCAGATATCATGTATGGCAACTTACTGTTCTACATCTGAACCTATGTAAGTGGAATACAACCTCTCTTTTAAAGTGACTAAGCAAGAAAGCGAGCAATCCTGGTCACAGCTTACCTTGAGGACTAGGCAGGATGGGTGTACCAGGTGGACCACCGCCTCCTCCTGGTGGACCCTGAGTAAGAGAATGAGATCAAACAGTAGTCAGAAACTTGGAAAAGTGATTAATACAATGAAATGAGGCATTGCATAAATAAACATTAGACAAATAGATTTTGTAACAACTGATTTCAAAGTTCAAAAGTTATTCAAATTAATTTGTAAGTATGTCTAAAGAAGTACTGTACTGTACATCCATGAAATGACCAGCCGAAACAGATATTTACAGGTTGTATCTAGAGGTAATGAAACAATCTTTAGAAAAATTTGTCGTCTTCACACAATAAACAACCATTGTTTTTACACCATACCTGCATGGCCAATGTCCAGCCATTGAGCCCTTCATTTGAACCCCCACACCCCTCACAATCTATAGTATTGTTAGAGCAGTTGTTTGCGTTTTAGCCATCGTTCTCAACAAATCTACTGTATCAGTACTCCTCAAAATAAGATGGGGAGTAATTATGCCAAAGACATCCCCCTTCCCGTTGCCCGAGATTCTTTCATCAAATGTAAAGTTATGCATGATTCTATTCAACTCTGAGAATTTTTCTGGCCCAGAGGACAAGAACATGATATGACAGAGTTATATCTTTCCTACACACACTTTTTGCCCCTAGTAAAAACAAACTTTGTTCATACTCTCAAAGACGATTTCTCTGCATGTCAAATCATATTCAACATTCCCAGTCCTGCAAATGGTGTATCTATATTATCCATTAATTTTTGTACAACTTTAAGACCATAACTACGCAACCTAATAAAATCCTTAAACTACATCAGGATTTACGCAGTCGTGTCTTAGAGTCACGTCAGCGTTCAAATTTTTTTTTTTTTTTTAAAGAATTTGCTAACCAGGACTTCTAAAGTCCCCTCCTTCTTGACAACAGCTCTTCGAATGTGTTTTTTGGTCAATTATCTCCATTTCCATTATATCAATTAAACAGTGATTTTTCTAATGGGATGTTGTCTCAATAACATTGTCATGTTGTCGACACTTAGTACGTTACAGCAATAACAGAGTGGGTGAGATCTGAAGACCATGTAACTATGGCTAATTGAGGGTGGGGGAAAAAGGAAAAAAATTATGGTTTATATTTCAAACTATGTGACTACTCCAGACACACAAATAGTGTTCATGCAAATGATGTTAGGGCCAGGCAAAAGCACTGCGTTATTTTTAAGAGTTAGTGCAAAGAAGATATTCCTGCAGTGGGACGACACAGAGCGGTTAACGTGGGTCTCTAACGGTCGTTCTAATTATCTCGTCAGTTATTAAGCCAGACATTCCCGTCAATCTGTATAGGTGGCAGTGAAATATGAAAAGCAATACTCAAAAGAATAAAGAAGTTAGTCGAGGACTTACACCATAGCTACCCGGTGATGCTTGTGAATAATTTATCTGCAAGGTAAATGAAGATACAGAGGTAGGGGGGTGGTGAGTGCAGCAGTTGGAGGTAAGGGTAGGAGGGATTTCAAAGCAAGACAATGGTGTGCATTTGCATATATCTATATATATATATATACATACATTCCTTAGATTTAAATGAACTGGAACTCACACATATATGTATCAACGATGGTCTGCAAAATTCATCAGACTTTTAAGCTTCTTAAGTATAGATTAGTGAGTTCTAGGTTAGGAACTCACCCCTATCAATTTGAGAATCTTGTTATAAAACACTTATTACATCTATGCTTCTCTTTACTATTAATATTCAGAGAAATAAAAGACAAATGAATTTTTCTTCCTTTTCTTTTTGTTTCGTTCTTTCTTGCTCCTGGGTTCACCACTTATCATCTCGTTTACTTGCAGGAGAATGTACAAAGGTCTAGCAATCTACCACTTTTTGTTTCAAAAGATACATAGCAGCAAGTTTGAAGAGGTCGGACAGTCTGACCCCTGTTCAGTTTGTGATCCAAGCCTCTTAATTCATGATAATGTGGAGGTCACTACAACAGCTGAACCATGCCGTCACAATGCCTCTCACCTTTCGAGAGTATGCCTTCACAATGCCTCTCACACATTTCGAGAGTATGCCTTCACAATGCCTCTCACATATTTCGAGAGTATGCCTTCACAATGCCTCTCACACATTTCGAGAGTATGCCTTCAAGATGCCTTCAACCTAACAATCGCATCCTGTTGTCTGAATGCAACCACAGTTGTGGTCTTGTCAGTTCAATTAAATCCATTTAATGTATTTATAGTGAGATATAAAAGCCCACTCTTACACCATTCAACAATCACATGGGGGGGATCAAAGATTTCAAACATTGTGATCTGTTAATAATGCCCTCAAAGCCATTCCTCATACTGGAGTGGGTAGATTGGTAAACTCCTTGCCTCGTCTTCAAATTATGTCAGAGATGAACTAATCATCCAACAAAAAGGATATTGTTTTGCATTATGAGGAGATCACATGTAGAGAAACTGCTGGAGGTGCGAACACGACGACGGGGTGTCTATTCGGTTGACATATATCCTCGTTGGTATTAGTCTCTTCATGCATTTAGTGTATTAGTAGTAGATTATACATCCACACAATACTCTTGTCTCTAATATGCGGGAATTTAGGGACGAACATTATCAGCCAGAAAAAAGAGAGAAAAAAATGTTCTGAGAGATATCAAGAAGCAGGAGCAGTGAAGATTACAATGCACTCCCCTCCAGGGAGAGGTTTTTAATTGCTTAAACTGTTTCCATGTATACTTACTGTTGACGTGTTCGGTTGCCATGGACGATTACCGGGTCTATAAGAAGATATTAAAGAACCAGCAAAGAATAAAACAGATTAAGACCTGACACTTGAATGAAATGTGGACGTATTAAACAACAAACGACTGTACGATTATTTAGTCGGTTTCCTTTCAGAACTAAAAATTATATCTGTGCCATGGTCACAACACACCTTGCGTGGAAGTGACTCCTGTTAAGCAAAAGCTCTAAACTGCTCTTAGCTAAGGTTTTACGATGCTTTTAAAATCTAGTGTGTGGGTTGGGTCTTCAGTTCTGCTAATAAGATTTCAAACTTAAGATACAAGTGGCCCAACACCTTTACCTGCTAACACAGAGTAGTTACTTGTCACCCTACAGATTTTCCCTTTCTATTCACAAAGTATTTGAACAAATATTGGAATGCACACCCTTAAAATTAAGTCCCCCTCATTCCTTCCAAGTTGTTTAAGCGCTCTTGTCAGGAAATGTTTCAAGTCAAATACTTGTGATTCATCAACATATTAAAGACCCCCCCCCATAAAATAAATTGAAAATATCTGAAAACTCTTTTGCTGACTTGATGGTCAGATAGAACCAGTTAACTCTCAAAAATAAGTGCAGTTTTTTGCCATTCACATATTTTGGAGAAAGAGCCTTCCACTGATATGTTTGTTATTCAAAATTGGCATTAAATCACAGCTATTATTTAAGCACTTAAAGACTTTATATATATTGCATTTTGCATAAAACCATAAAACCATTAATGAAATTTTGATGAATTAAACATCAGTAATTTGTAGCCTAACCCTTCCTTTACACTTTTTCATCCGTGTTTTACCTGAAGAAAGAAGGAGAATTTTATACCCATTTATTATTCCTTTTCTCTCAAGTAGTCTCTGACATAGTCTCAGCATAACCAGAGTTTAAGTGACTACAGAGACATTTACAGAAGGCGCATCCTTCACCATCCAAAAAACATTAACACTACCAACAAGCGCATTGAAATCCTTTAGCCTCTGATCACACATCTTTTAACACTGTCGCAACGGAGGCTAGAGAGAATTCGAGCGTCTCGATTCGTTTGACACCGTACAGAAGAAGAAGCGTATGAAACGGCACTCACAAAGACAACGGTAATCCTCCAGGCATTGAGTTATTTGGTGGGGGCCCTCTAATTCCTGGTGGGTAATTCTGAAACGGCAGAAATGAGGACAACATTTAATACTCAGACAGTGCACATGTTTAAAATGATAAAATGGCGCTTCGGCCCCTTTACGGTATTAATGCTTTCAAAAGAAATCAAAATTGGGACAACTGCTGGGGTCTATGCAGCAGGTGTCAGACTTGTTTGACTATTTAGCAACAAGTTGGATGATACTCTCAGCATTCTCGATACTTTCCTTATAGATACGACTAACAGTTTAAACCCTTTGATTCCTTCATGATGATATACTGCTCTATCCTCTTTTCTCAAATACTCCCTCCCTACTCCATTCTTCCCTTTTTAAGGGCTGCTATTAAAACAAAACACAAAAAAAAAACCTACAAACAGCAGCTACTTATTAAAAGAAGGAAACAAAAAAAACATCATAAATAACAGTTGACAAAAGCTACCAATTTCATTTACATCACAAACGTAATAACGACAGGATGAATAAGTTTGGCTGAATTGCAAGTTTTTTTGAATATCTTCAAAAGGTTTGCCGTATTTTAATATGACCGGCAGTCGGGTGTTGAAAAGAAAATGGAGACTGCTTTTCAGAAGAGATCCCATTCACGTCACGTGCCAGGAAATAAATTTTTTACAAATGTGACATAAGCTTCTCAGGTACTATTGTATTATGCAGGAATGGCTAATTGGAACACGAATGTTTGCAACAGCTTTAACTATGTCATACAAGTCACTAGCATCCTTTCGCTCGTACCCGCCAAAAACACTCGAGCGAAAGGAAACATATCTCCCTAAAGGGAGACAGAGTGAATACAAAGACTCCTTGTAACTCAAACTAAAAGGTTAACTTTGTTTTTAAAAAATCAACTTGTAACATGTGTCACCTCATTGACTTGTGACCGTGACAGTCGTTTTTCGGTCCTCTTACCCCGAGTCGCAGAGATGCCACCACCTCCCCTCCATCACACTTTTGGAGGAAGAAATATATTCCGTCACACGAACAGAGACTGGCTCTGATGTGCTGCTGGAAACTTTTTTACTGTAACTTTATCGCACGGCACTCTTTGCACAAATACATTTGCTGATTGATTCATTATCACGTCCTCTCGGAGTGAAGTTTGCTACCGTTGTCTCAATTTAACTGCTCGCATCTTATCTGGGATAACTGTAACAGGATACCTTTGGGGGGACTTTCCAATATCATAATATTGAGAGCTTTTTGCTAGTAATAACTGTGACTTTTTCGGGACGAAAATCAATAGCTGCAAAAGACAGTTCGGAGCGAGTGAGAATATTTATGCGGCTAAATTTTACCACAAAAAAAAAGAAGCAATTTCGATAACGATGCAGCCGTAGAAAGGCATTTTCAGGAGACCCTAAAATTATAGACCTAACCACTACGAGGAGATAGAACATTAAGCATGTGAATAGTCCATGACAAATATGTCACATGTATGAGATGAAATGGGGAAGGAAAAAAGATAAATGAAAGAGGAACTCGCAGAGACAAACATCAATGTTTCGATATGCAGATCGCAACGGCAGAGATGTTTATCCGTCTAGATATATGCCGTGAGGTAGAGATATTCAGATACGAAATATCAGTAGTCCTACCCACTGAAGAGTTTGGTGACAGTCATTTCTAATTATTTGCTAGAAATCTATAAAGGAGGCGATGGTCATTTCAAGCGGGGAAAAATCCCCCCACAGGTACACCATATATCCTCACACACGTGCTGACTGTTATCTAAACTTCTCGACTACTGAAGTCGAGAGATATACCGGTTACGACCAAAATTCTGCTATAGGTTGCTGTATCTTACAATACAAAAAGGAAAATGCCGCTCATCATACAAATTCATAAAAACTTGTCTGTTCCAGAAACCAACCTGGACTTGATTTGTCAGCAAAATTGTCAAACATTGTTGCATCTATTTCATTAACGTTTCAAATGGATTTAGACAAACGGATTTGGTTCACAAAGTTCTGTCCTGTCATTTCTTTGGTTTAAGATAGGTCACCCAAAGCTATGGGTGCTCTTGTTCCATTCAGTTTCTTCTTCTTCTTCTTTTTTGAAAAATATTTTTCTACAAATATCCTTCCCAACAAAGAAAGACGGCAATGTCAAGATCAATCTAGAAATCTTACCCACATCATTTTCAAATGTGTTTATAACCAGTGATTTTGTAGATAAATTTGCTTCATCTTTCATCATTTTTGTTTACCTGTGTGAGCATTCTAGGGTGATTCATTCTTGGTCCTATTGGGCCACTCATACTAGGATGACCTGGAAGAAGACAAAGAAGGAAAAAATAAAGTAAATAAATAAAACATATCAAATTTTACACATTGTACACAATTGTACACAAGTGTACAATGTTAACCATTGTACACAATTGGCGATAAAACAAATAAATGAATTAATTTTTTTTTTTTTTTAAATGAATTTAAAAACATTTCTATAAAGGAGACTACTCATTTACAACAAGTAAATTGGAAGATTCTCTTCAAAGCACAAGTTTGGCAAATGGCGATATAGTTATGTAAATCATCCTCAACGGAAACCAGAAAGCAGTGAGCTTTTGTGATTCCTTGAAAATACAATTTGCTCAAAATTCAAAATACTGTAATTATTCTACTAATGTAGAACAAGTGAGTAAAATTTGTCCAAGAATTAAACTTGTGATAACCAGAAAAGATTTGTAGCCCTCCCTTGTGGGCATCAACCATGTCATTCACTGGTAAGGATTTTACAGTAAAGAATGTTAAACTAAAATGTTTCAATATCCAGAAAGAATAGTCTTTCTCATGTGAAATACAGACACATTTGATCAACTTTGAACTAGCAAACCCCTTTCTATAGTTGTTCAGAGTTACATGGCATTGTTTATATACTGTGAAATATTTTCTATAAAATGGCCAAGTTTTCCACCATTTGATATAACCTGTTGACCCCTTGAGCCAGTTTGGTCCATTTGAGATACAGTAACCTGTTGACCCCATGAAGCTCAGAGGGAGAAACCCTTATAGGATGTTAACTGCAAGTTTAAAGCAAGAGTTTGAAAGTTCTCTGAAGCAGATTTCATTACCTTGATGCCAGGTATGTTTCATTGAAGACTTAAAGAGCCCTTTCACAGAAATAAACTCAACTGAATTTTACCAAATTATGTTCTCCCCCCCCTCAAAAAAATCATAGAATTGGAGAATTCACAGATTAATTGTAGCTTTAAATTGGGAGTTACCAAGTTTAAAAGGTTTTCAGACTTTGACCTCTGGTGACCCCAAATGACCATTTGAACTTCACAGAAAACAATAGGCTTCTTGCACTCAATAAGACAGATCCAAATACCAAGTATGAAGTTAATCCACACAGCATTAACTTTTTGAGTTACCATGTTTTAAAGCAAGTGTCACATACACACACACACACACACGCCCGTCACATAGATTCCTTTTGCCTCCGGCAAGGAATCAAAAGTGTTTCATATCTATTTGAATCGTGCCAAATGGGAGCTAAGGTACACAGTTAAAGTGCTACTTCTCAAAATAAATACATCAATCAACTGCCCCAGCTTGGCTTCAATTTATTTCCTTTAAAGAAAGAAAGAAATAAACTTCTTTCACACAAAGGTCTTGAAGGTGCTTTTCTCCTGCCTCATTTCATTTTTTTGGTTTTTCCTTGTGATGGTTTAAGGCACACTTTAATCTTTAAAAGAAAAACTCTTAACCAGACATGTCCCTTGACTGGCCTTTCAATTTTTCCTAACCCCTTTCCAGGAGGCTATACTTTAACCTCCTTCTTTCACAGCTCAAGTAATTTTTTAAATCAATCAAACCGTCCCATTGAGGAATTGTCACCTTCCACTGATGATAGAAAGAACACCTCCAACCAACCAACAGCACAAGCACGCACAGACTCAACCTCTGCCAACCACAAAAAAGTTGATGCCGTCCCTAACAAAAAAATTAACAGATTGATGAGAGGAACTGTAAGTAATGCATGGTCATACACAGCAGCGGACAATGTATTCACATTGATATGCACATTTTCAGGCACCTGCTCACGAGTCGCTTCGTTTTTTTTTTAATTGCACGAGTTCTGTGTCGACTGGAGAGGTATAAACGTGCGCCACTCTGCGCATTTCTGCTCGCTCAAAACGGTGGCAATATTGAAATAAGCCTTCAATATTTGACAGGCAGACAGTTTTAAGATTGGAAGCCAGTGATTCAGAGGGTGTAAGGCAGTTGGGGAAGCTTCAAGCACACAAGAACGAGGAGCAAGATGATGATGATGATATCACTCGCAGCTGAGAGGACGGACGACTGGAAGCTTTAATTACTTACTTACTACTACAACTGCTACTATGAGTGCTGTTTAAGCTACTACTGTACAAGAGGGTGAACAAATCAGGTAAGGGGATCAATGATCCAACTTCCGATTCTGAACAGCAGGCTCGGCTCAAACAATTAATTTTCGCTTCGTTCGAAGTTTATATTCTTGGGTATGATTACTTCCCGAGATCTGTTAAGTAAACATCTAGGCAAAAGAGACTTAACAAGAAGGAGAGAAAAGTTTGAGTATTATTCTCGCCAACCAAAAATAAGAATCTATAAATATTTATTATTATCTGTGGATCGAATAGACTTTTAGTTATTTATGAACTTTGTTATGAGTTTTGGTCTTGACTCCACTGTATGGTCTGTTAGTAAAGTAAATATGTATATTGTCTTTGTAAATAATTTCAAGACCATTCATGAGATATTGCAGTTGATTTAGTTTTGCCATTTTTGACATTAAATGGAAGATTCCCACGACTTGGAAGTCACATTGACGTACACTGACAAGTGATTTCAAGTAATTTCATGTAATTTCCGCAGCTTTCTGTGGAATGATTTACAAGGTTAAAATAGGACTAAAGTTCTCGAGCGACAGCTAGCTTTCGAGTAGAGGGTAAATCACTGTTGTTATAAATACCATGTAGTTTTCTTTTTTTATACTTAGAAACATAGTAATAACTTACAATGTGCTACTATGGATCATTTCAATTTTTTTAACAACAGTGCTCTTTTCCTGCTACATTTGATCCAGTAGAAAATATTGTTGTTTCTCTAGATTCTTGAATGTTCTCAATTTTTGTGGTTTTGTACTATAAATAAGTATTTTCTACTGTTTCACTGAAAGGAAATCGATTATACATCCACAAAATTAACGATGTTGATCACGGATCGAACATAAGACATGCTATACAGTTAAATTTAAGTTATAGGCAACATTGCACTTGATAATTAAACAAACAACTAAATGCAAGTTTATAATACATCCCAAAAAGTTTTCATGATTTTACCAACTCATAAGGTTATTATCAACAGTTAAAATGAGTTGGCTTCTCGACCGTACAAGTTAATAATACTGTAATACAAAACTCCTTATCAAGGAAAATATAACTTGCACTAGCATAAGTTAAACGCATAGAATTATTTTGCATCAAATTGTAGAGTTACGGGGGGTTGAGGGGGGGGGATGGGAGGTGGATCCATATTTGTTGTGAGGGCATGTAGCATTCTAGCAGTGAAGCAAGATGAGAAACATCTGTATTATCGGCAAATATGTGAGTGTGCATATATTTGACTCGCTTTCAAGTTTGGAATCGAGTTAACTGTCATGAGATTGTGTCCTACATTTTAACCTACTCAAATAATACTTGAATAATGCAACTGTTGAATACTACCCGATGTGTGACCCGTCGTGGAGACTATGGTCTGAATAACACGGCATATCTTCCCGCTTTGCTAGAATAATTGTCACATAATTTTAAGCATGAAGAAGCAAAGATACGATGACCACATGTGTTTGGCCTACATAAAGTTTTTGTAGTCGAGCAGCTTGAAATCTCATTTGCATAATTTATGCAAAGTTGCAATGGAGATGTTATTGTTATCAAGTGATTAGGTTAAAGCCCACCAGCTGATTGAACCTTCCCAGGTAACTAGAGCAAATACTTCAAGACGTTAATGCTCACAGAACATTAGTTTAACTAAGTGGCTGTGGTGCAAAAACATTCAAAAATTCACAACTAAAAAGACAACTCCAAAAAAAAAAAAAAAAAAAACTTAAGCAATGGTACAATAAGGTTAACACCAAAAATAAAAAAGTATGTTGTTGCTCAATGAAACAGAAACCTGATCAGGTCAGTTAACAGAATACCTAAGGGTTGGCAGTCAAGGGAAATGTTAAAAGCGTTTATTCAATATACTTCTTCGAACCGCTAGAACCCATTTCGTTACAAACTTAATCAGTTTTACATATTGAGAGAGCGTGAGAGGAGAGAGAGGGAGAGAGAGACCAAACACAGTACAAAATAACTGTACGTAATATATAGTCGAAGATAAAAACTCTTTAATGCTGAATATTCTACTACTAGCAGATTTCCGCTCTAATCGGGCAAACCAACCACAGGGATGTGATCATGCATGCTAATTCAAACAGCCGAAAATGTACCTGACAGTCTCGCAAGCAAAGCAAAAGGTAAAAGAGAAGTAAAGATAACATAAAGCTTTTAAACCCTATAAGAACTTGTCACAAAACAGCACTTGCCGGCTTTTCCAGGTGATGAATTTGTAAGAAGCAGACACTTTTATCACCTCCACCAAGGATGGATGCCTGGAGACATATGGACAGCTGTTCTTCAAATGCAATTACCATTGATCACCCAACCTCCTAGTCTTTTAGAGATAAAACATATCATGTCTTTAAGAGCTATGCAAGGCATGTTGGACCCACTAGAGCCATAAAATATAACACAATACATTCATCTATCTATATATATATATTTATATATATATATATATATATATATATATTTGTCACACCAGTAGAATCACTGTGGTCGAGTGGTACAGACTTCGGTTTGTGACACAAGATTCGGGGGTTCGATTCCTACCTTCGCCTGATCCCAAAAAAGGACCAAAAAAGGACGAAACCGGTCGTGAAGTGGATGTTTTCTGGTGTGTTATTCTTTATTTATTTACTATAGACACAATGCTAAACATCTGAAGTCCATATGTAAAAGTATGGAGATAATACTTGACCCAACATTCAGAGTTTTAATGTAATATTAAACACAATTGGCTGACTTAAAAACAAACACAATCATTGTGCCTACATGTGCAACCTATCGAGGTTAGACCCGAAACAAAAGCTACACTATCTATCTCTCTTCCGTTGTTCATCTTCGTTTCAATTTTTTCAGGGAGTCTTCTGGAAAACATGACGATAATATCTACTCTATTTGTTTTCTGATTGACGTGCGGTTTATGAACTTGCAGCCGACTTTCAAAAATATATTTCAAGCAGAACACCGTGGGAGTAGATCATAATATATATGTACTACCTATTCACTTTTAATTTTCTACGGTGCCAGAAATGTGTATCATTTGGAAAACCAATTATGTATATATTGCTCCCAATGGTTTAAAGATCATTGCCAAGGATACAGACCTCAGAGTTAATCTTAAGAGTACCTTCTATAAGATAATGCACAGCCCTGGATGTTGATTGTCATTTTCTAATTTTAACTCGATTGTTCACCAACTGATAAATTAACATATATTTCTATGACACAGAACAGAACTGACACAGAAAAGTTAGAGAATTAAGTATTAAGCTAGCTGCAGCCATCATCATCATACCTTAAAAGATAACCAAATATGTTTATTCCCACAAATACTACAATTGAGGACAGGTTAGACAATATTTCCTTCCTTTTTACCCCCGTTTTCTTCTTCTTCGTTTTAATTATGCACATGTATGGATAACACTTACTTTAAAGTATGGATTCTAAGCAAAGGAAAAAAAAAACTGAATCAATTTGTCTGAATTTCCGTACTCCAATTTCCACTCCACCGCTTCATTACAAACAGATTGGTTTCCGTATCCCATGGTTGACATGCTCAATAATTACACCCAGGGCTTCTTTATGTATTTGGCTTTGTATACCTTGTATGTATAGTATTCATGATGAGGCAACAAATATAATAGACACATTCATATGAGACACCATTGATTGGTTTCTCGTCTGCTTTAAAGTATAGAGATGCACTTTAATTATTTTTTCGCAATATTACTATCATATTCTTAGCAACTCTGGTAGCCTTATATCCCGTAGATGACCTTGACGACTTCTGTATTGGATGGACAACCGACTAAATACTTGCTTCATCTTCATGCGAATAATGACAATTGTAATTTAGAAAAGTTTAATTCATTCATTTACATGCCAAGGACAACACAAACAGGTCTGTGTCTTGCTCTTTGTGCTTCTACACACAGTACAGTGTGTACAGTACAGTGTGTACAGTGTGTACATGTTTCTTTCATTTTATCCTCTCTCTCTCTCTCTCTCTCTCTCCTCTGAAGTCGTGAATGATTGGATATTAAACCTCTTCCACACACAGTTCACAGACGGTAGATTTCTGTATCGACGATGTAAACAGCAATTAATTCTAATCTTGAAAGCGTTTTAAGGATTTAATCCCACATATGAAAGAAAACACAATTTAGCATACCGTAGACAAAAATCACTATTAACAGACTGGAAAGACCGGAACAAGATCTCATCCACAACAAGTAGGATGTCAACATTGTCATTCAAATGCCCTGCCCCTGGCCCCTGGGGGAGGGGAGGTATAAATGCCTTCAATTCCCTACCCCCTTTTCCACATCACACATGTGAAATAAAAGTGGGTATTAGCAGAACATTGTACTTTGATCTAACTTATAGACCGAATTTATAATCTGAACATGCCTCAGAAAGTACCACATTGACATCTCAGCGTTAAGTTTATGCTAGATGACTGCCAATACCCTCTCTCTACATGGGAGTGGGCTTCCACCACCCCAGCTTCCACTGAATATTCTCACTGTCTGACCCCCATCAGAGTATGCATACAGTTCTATTTAATACGTCGTCATCGGTATATGATTAATGCACTTCTTTGTATTATTAGGTCAAGATCGAGATCCTGGAGCCTAACGTTCTATACTCTGACCCCGTTTAATGGACCAAACCCTGTCAAATGAAAGCCTTCACAGATGAATTCTGATCTAACCGCTGCCATCTTCGTGTCTAAGTATGATTAATACCCGTGCCATCTTCATTGCGATAAATCCAGTGCAAGGCCAGATGTGTAACAACAACCTCCTAATGGTTGAATCGCCGGTGACTATGAATTTCATGACATTTTCTAGCTGGTTTTTGTGAGATTTTAAGCCCCCTTTATGTCACAAACTAATCAGATTGAGGAGTGAAAACCTTTTAAGCATGATCCTCTTAAGGTTTCACATCTCTCTTAAAAGGCAGCATTAATGAGGCTCTTAACGTGAGAGGAATTTCAAAGATCAGCCACACATTTCTCTAGTTGATTGACGATGGTTGTTGTTTTATAGCCAAATGGTCGGGCAGCAAAACGTTCCCTGTCACACTAGTACCACAGAATTCTTGCAATAACATATCAAACATTTCCACTAGTTGCCGGTGATAACATTTGTTTTGTCGAGCCTCATCCGACCTTCTTTATTAAAATATAAACAAAGCAGGGCTTACAAAAAAGAACATAGATTGAAATCATCATAGTGTGTTAAAAACAATGCACCAGTGCCTGGCTTTAAATCTTAGTCTTGTTATAAATGCCAGATCGGAGGAGAATGGAGGGTGAAGGTTAAAATGTCAATGGAGCATGTCAGTGATGATCATGTAACTCAGGCAAGCAGTGACTAATCCCATTCAGATGAGATATGGCAGGCCTTTATAGAATGATTCAATTGCTGGCATTCATCTTCCACCCTTAAAGGGTGTGAAGACTCGTGCAAAAAGAAATGTCTAATGCCGGTAATCTGACCTAGTTTCGAATGAGGTGTAACAGAAGTGGTAGACACCATCATCAATGTAAGCTTCTACTTTCTGATGACGATAAATCTATTCACCTGGGAAAAATAGAATTCCTGCCCGTTAAAAATACTGCAACCAAGGTGTCAGGAGACTCGCATTAATCTTCACATATAAATCGTGTGCGACTACTCTAGGAATAGACTCAACTCCTCACAGAATACCAGTATCATTTACAGAACTTTACAACTTTGTAATTTGCAGAATATACGATCCTCCTTCGCGGTACACAGGATAAACTATATACTCAGAACCTATTCATTACCAATCGACAAAACATAAAAAAAAAAGTAGTTGGGAATTGATCAAAAAAGCTCATAAACAACAAATATTGAACCCAAATGATATTGTACCCAGTTATGATTCATCTACCACCTCAAGCTAAACGATCAAATCGTTCTCTATCAATTCTCCGATCCTTAAGAAAGTTACCTACAGTATATATTTGTACACATTCCTTAGACGACAAAAGTTTAGGCCTACACCGTACAAGTCGGGCGATATTAAGAAACCGTTCACGCTTAGTCGAAAGGACATAAATACAGGAAAAGATTGAACATCGATAACGCCCAAAGGTGAGTCAAAAATCCTCGGCCAAAATAAATACCCACTGATTGAAACTGGAAAACACTAAAATTAATGGTCATGTATTACCACTATCCGGTTGAAGCAATCATGGGAATTAGCTCTGGGAGTAACGGTTGATGCCTAGCATACTATATCCATACCGTTATGACGACGCAGATATGGTACGGTCGATTTAGACGGGGAATGAAAATTAGCAAAAGTTTTATTACACAAGCAGTCTTCTCTTCTACTATACTTATAGGCTTAAAGGTACGGTACGCTCTCCAATCGTCGGTACATAAGAACAATATGTTTGCTAAGATTCTGATATATATGTCACTCTCGTGACGATGGGAGAACAGATCACACACGTAGCCTTCGTCGCACAAAGTCATGAAAAATGTACATTGTGGTGATCACTTGTACGTAAAACCAGGTTAGAGCAAGTTTGTCAAAAAATGTTGAGCAGTTTTACCAAACATATGGCATTAACTCCAAACAACAATAAAATCAAGCTACATACAGTTATTTAGATCTTTCTTGTTTTTCCCCTTTTCCTTTTGTTTCTGTTCACTACTTGTGAACATTAATTAACGTTACTTAGTGATTCCATTCCACTTTTGAAATTTCAAAATGTTATTACCGAGACACACTTACTGTAGTGGTACATCACTCATATGCAAGGACAAGAATTTATCAGACTCTTTTTTATTTATTTTTACTTACAGTATAAGGTTTACTCATTAGTCCAAAAGAGACCACTCAAGCTAATGCACGCAACATTATGGGATGTTAAACTACTTTACTGTGTTTTAACAAAAATCAACACTTAGAACTGTGAAAATTTACATACTGACATGTACAAAGATGATTAAATTAGCAGAACCCCCTGTAAGTACTCCCTTTAAACGTTTTAATTTTTGCTAACTTTATAAAGCCGTCTAACCATTGACTATTTATTGCGAGTTACTCAGAGACCACTCGAGCTAATGCACGCATCATTATGGGATGTTAAACGACTTTACTGTGTTTTAACAAAAATCAACATTTACAACTGTGAGAATTTATTTTATGACTTGCACAAAGATTATTAAATTAGCAGAGCCCTGTTTATAGTACTCCCTTTTAAAGTTTTTTCAGTTTTGCTAATATTATAAAGCCGTCTAACATTGACTATTTATTGATAGCACTTTACGTGTCTTCTCCTTGCACACACATAACGCTATCTCTAAGATGACATTTGCAATGCGGAGAAATGATTAAAATGAAAAAGTTCTTTTATCATATGCAGACTCTGTTATTAATTAATGCATGCACTTGCAGTCTGTTAATTGTTTCTATAAGGACAAAAAGGAAAAAGAGAGGAAAGGAGGGGGGGGGGGGAGGAGGAAAAGAAAAGGGCAGTCACTGGGGCTTACTGGTTCTTTTAGAAGTTAAAAAAAGGATTGGATGGGCAAGGTGTACATTGCACTGTTAAAGTGACATTGAGAGATACCGTCTGCAAAGTGTAAAACACACCCTCTTGCCTCTTCCCCCCCCCCCCCCACCCTTACTAGGGCAGATGAGATAAAATCAGAACGAGCAGAAAGTAAAATCATTTGATAACGGTCGCTTGTTTTCCATTTTTTCCCCCCAAAAAAGGAGATCATCTCTCTTGCGAAGATCATGGCATAAAAAGAAATGGAATAAAAAAAAAATATTTTACTGAACTTGGACAATGGCCTCCGATCAGACAGCAGGGATGTGACTTTTGATATGGCACGAACCAAACTCTTAATATCCCATTCATCAGAATTACATTCTTCTCCCTGAGGGCAACACTCTTTTCATTTTCTTCCCTTCTCTCAGGCCTTAATTTTTTAGGCAGGTGTTCCTGGCTCAGAGCAATTTCCAATTTACATTTGCCGATCAGGAAGAAGAGAGAGAGAGAGATGGTAATTTAAAAGCCCTCCAATCCGCATATTTTTTTTCTTCTTCTTTTTCTTCTTTCTTTTCTTTTTAGAGTAGGCTCATGACAATTGGATTTCTCTTTTGACATGGTAACAACTATAAAGACGGACTTTTCCAAGGATAGGAAGTCATTTCAGAAAAAATTCTCCCCTCACCACGGAAACGGCATGAAACAACAGCAGAGAGGATCGTTAGTCTTACAATCATGACCGACCCAATATTATGTTCATTACCGCCCTAAAGCACTTTCCAAGTTTAAAACGCAAGTAATTGCATCATTGATTCTGTTTCAAGTTATTAATATAAAGGGCAAGAGGAACGACGTTTCATTATTCTGGAGAGCACTTAGAGCCAGAAGTGCACTAAATTATGCGTGCATGCAACAGCAATTTAAGGAGCGGTAATTTGAAGGGAGAACACGTTCTGTTCCTCTTTACTATTGTTACCTGATATTATCCATAAAAACAACTCAAATTCATCATTACAGAGAGAGAGACGAGAATGGCAACGGAAGAAGGATTGAGGAACGGTTGCTCTCGACTCCCAACGAGAGACAGAGAGATGGAGATGGAAAGGAGAAGAATTGATTCAAATGTATCGATGACAACACCGGTATAAAACGATGCAGCTGAGATGACGTGAGGCAGCAGACATAAAGATGAGGTAAGAAACAATACTATACAGATCCTAAATATCCAACATGTTTTCTGTTAGGAAACTACACCGCTTTACCATTTCAGGCGTAACCTTGGCAAAATATTTTGCCAAAGGATTTTCAAATTTAATAGGAAGGGAAATGATGCAGTGAGAAATTCAAGTCCATATTATATGTAAACTTAATTGATAGCATGATGAATTGTTTGCAAATAAAGTAACCTCGTTTTGCTTTGATGGTTTTTATAGGTTAAATTCATGTGATATTTTTTTTCAAATTTGCTAAAATCACAACATCATGCAATCTAGACACCAGGCTTTATATTAATTAAACTTAACAAATGTTCAAAAACAAAACGACAAAAAGACAGCCCTAACTAAATTTCTGGTATTTGCTATTTGTTCGTGATTAATAATTCTAGGAACCAGTTGCTGGAGGTTGACATCTTCAGAGTAAGAATGAAGTCTTGCATGACTAGCTAACTAGTTGAGCATCCATTTAGTACATTTGGAGCAGAAAAATATTGCAAGACTTGGTAAAGAAAACTTTGCTATAAATAATGATTCTTACAGGCCTTTTACAAATGTTGAAAATTTTGCTATTAACATCAGCATTTTTGCATTCTGAATCTTTAGTAAATGGCATCGCTAGAAGAAAGGGATCTTATACCCTCCATCCCCCATCCCCCCCTCCCCACAGTGCCTTTATCAACATTGCAATCTATTCTTCATAATTAAGCTAAAGTCCTTTTTGGAAAAAGATATACCTCAATAACAAAAAATGGAATTTATTTGCCCGTCAATAATTTACGTGGTTGTTTGACTGTAAATAGTTAACAACTAATCCTGAGGTTTATATATTCAACATTTAACAACCTGACATATAAAGAGATATCTCCTTCTTTCTGGCCCCATGCCCTTACGAATCTTTTGAGCTAACTATTGGTGTTGAAAGCTCAAGTGACCAATTAAGTCAGCAAGGAATGAGATATTAATCTGTCTGATCAGTTTTGAACGGCACAACAGCCAAGCTATATTTAAATTATCATATCACGGTAATGCCAAACTAAGTGTCATGGTGTTTTATAGCATCTTAAAGCCAGTGGCATCCAAATATTTTCTACAGAAATCCGGTACTAATTCCTCATTTTTGATTTAGATGTTTTGAATTTGGGCAGTGGTAAACAGGTAAAGCACATGCTGTGTAGTGAGTTTTACACGTTACAGTACAACTGTTCTTATATGTATTCTATTGTCATATGATCATTTTGGTTATCTTCGGTAACTTGTTAAGTACTGTAAAAATATAGAGGTTGCTTTGTTTTGTTTTTAATCCATAAAACGATACATGAACAAGTATAAATATTTACTTTGACATTTTTGCTTCAATCTGGAAGGAAAAAACAACAAACATAATTATATTTTGTAAGAATGTTTAAAGTTCCTTCTGTTCAGAAGTAGCTGCTTGAATAATCTTGGTCAGAACTACAAATCAATTGTTTCACACCATGGAACTACAGTACCTTCACTGACTACAGGGTTGATAGGAGGAGAGGGGGGTGAGGGGGATGAGGAGGGTGAGAGGTAACATTTTGAGGGAAGGAATGTTAGGAATGTAAAAGGGCACAAAATCGGTGAATAGAGATGGGAAGATGAAAGCAATGGAAAGGACATTCATAATTCAGAAACTTCTCTGTTAAAGAACAATTCAGCAACTATGAAACCAAAATCACCTAGTAAGAGAATCTGATATCACATTTTTTTCCTCAGAATCTCATGCAAAATATGATGGGTGTGGGGGTGGTGGGGGGAGACAGAGAAGGTATTAAAGGGTTGCAACCTAATCCAGCATCTGATAAAGTCAGAGCAAGAAAATGCAGGAAAACTCCAAAGATACTCTCTTGATACAAATCAAACTGTTAACATGTGCCTACTTGTAAGAGACCCCTACAGCTACTGTAAGCTTACTCTATAATTAATGGTTCCGCATCACTGTCCATTGTTGCATTTTTTAATCACAAATTAATGTTTTCTAAAGAAAAGAGTTAAAAAGTTAAGTTCAGAGACCTTGATTTCCTTCATGCACTGCTGAATCTATCTGTTCAAGGTTTTATGTATACGCATGAATTGCCACAGGACATAATCAACAGATATGACATGGGGGAAATGGCAATGCTATTTGATATATTTGATTTGCATAAAAGATAGCTCAAACTTTTAGCATGGCCAGCCACCTTTAATACTTGAATATTTCATCATAACTAGAACCAGAATGCAAAATGCATTTCATAATAAAAATAAAATAAAACTGTTAGCAAACTAAAGAGCCTGTGTGAGAGAATGTGTGAAAGTAAGAGGGCCTGATGTTTCGATCCTAGCAGGGTCTTCTTCATAGGCTAAAGGCTTGATTCAGCCTCGGAAGAAGATCCTGCTGGGATCGAAACGTTAGGCCCTCTTACTTGAATATTTCATGGCAGAATAGAATTACAGAGGCTTGCACCAGCTGTAAGTAGATATGGACGGACGGTCTGTCCAGTATTCTAATCAAAGTTGAACTAGATTGTGCAAAGGCGATTCATATTTGGCATCAACAACAAATTTCTTGAAAGCTGGTTCAAAGATTTTCGATAATTTAATGAACAATTGGCTACAGAATCTGTCACAAGCTGGAACAATTCCACTGAAGAAAATATCCATACACCTCAAAATACTGTAGCTCTTTAAATATTTACTAGTAAGGTAAAAACTTGCACTTAAACCACTCTCTCACATTTTCACCCATTTCTGGCTAGTTTAACTAAAGGGCGGTAATGACATCCCTAATTGACAATAAGTCTCTCTCGCAGACCAAAATGATACGGTCCGGAAGTTAATGTACACACAAGGTATGTGTTTTGAAATCGTACACCATTAACTTTACTGACATTACAAATTTCCTTTCTTAAACGTTTACACAAAAATTGGCTATGACTGTTGATGGAAATTGGGTATGAATGAAACTGGGTATGAATTGGGTATGATTGGGTACTGCACCAAAGTGTGTTGGCTTCCAGGGTTCCCTGCATGACCCCATGCCTAATACAGAATGCTAAATATCTGAAGTTGGTGCGGAGGTTAGTTCTCAATTGAAGGGGTAGGGGAAAGGTTAAGAAAAGGTTAAGAAACACTGGTCTAGGGGTATGTCTTAAATATAGTTATTGACCTCAATCGTACGTTAAAGTAACTTAATAATAGGTGCACATTCCTCTGAGAAATCGTTGTAAAAGTAAAGGCCTACTTTATCGGCTTGGTTTCATTCTTCAATGCAATCAAACATGCAGGGAAGATGCTACTTTAATGGGCATAAACTGTTTGGATTAAGTCAAACATTTCACTTTCCCTGACATACTAGAGCCTGGAGGGCATTAATATTGTATCCTACTCTGTGAAATATGGAGGCCTTATAGAGATCTTCCTGAAATAAAGCACAAACGCATCAAAACAAATAAATAAAAATAATAACACAAAAACCCAATAATAATCATAAAAATAACAATAATGATCATAAAAAGAATAATAATAATAACAAGCACAGTCACTACTTATACTATATCAGACACTCAGTGTTTATATATTTTGTGTAGCGTTGTTTTTTTTGGGGGGGGGGGGAGAGAAGGTGTCTCATAAAATAATGAACACACTAAATAGTACCACATATAATACTGTACATCTTTTCGTTTTGGGCAGCATTCTTCAAAGTTTATGGGGTGGGGGGGGGCGAGGTGTCTCATAAAATGATGAACACACTACATAGTACCACAGCTATAATACTGTACATCTTTGCATCTTGTGGAGCAATTTACTCATTTCTGCTATGCTGTTCATGAGTGGTAAATAGTAAATGGCGTCAAGTAATAATGTGTTGTTGCTGCTCAATGCTAAAATCCCTCGACGATATAATTCACTTGACTCACCCAGGCTTCATTTCAAATAATGAATTTCAATGTACAAACCAACAAATTAAATTTTCCAATCAGCTTTTCATCACATGTGATTGCTACTAAAAGCAAAAACCGTCTCTGTGAAAGATGTTGAGGATCCTTTTAAATCTGTTTAGTTGTACATCGTTTACCCTAATTAGGTGACAAAAACAATCAAAGAAACTATGTCTTTAATTAGTTTAATAAAATTCTAATTTTATTTGAGCACTAAACGAGTAGGTTCGCTGAATCGGGCATCTCGACCGGGGTAGTCGACCGATCAACGAAAAAAATATTTACGCGTAATTGGATACACAATCTGGCTAAGATATCAATGTGGCTAAAAAGCAATTGACTACTCTTAATAAAGGTAAAACAGAGGTTCCTATCATCGTTATTAATTGGTCCATGTGATAGAGATAACTGTCATTTAAGCAACTTCACCCTTAAACAGATTAGCAAAATTTTATTCCATTTGGGATATCTCACAGATTCAATCTTTTTTCGAACACACAGAGGTCGAAGACATTATTGAGCTTTATATTTCAAAGTATATTTCCTGTAATTGAGATGGAGTTTTTTCTTGTGCAAATTGCACCAAGCTCAAAATATTGATCCTCTTAATAGCATAGACCTAAAAATGATAGTTTTGGTTTTCAACAGACTCAACACTGCTAATTTTCTGAAAAATAAAGGGGGCAAAAAAATGTTCAGTAAAAGCTTTCAGATCCTAGTGGGCACAATGACAGTTTTCCGTAGCCACAAAAACTTTTAATGCAATGTGCTATTGTTTCAGCTTTTAGTACTTGTGTAAGCCTATAATTTCATCATCACTAAGTGCTGGAATTGTTGTCTAAATCCACCAGAGTTTATTTTCAGAACCTTTATCTTTGCCTATTTATGGTAAAATGTTCTGTTTTCTTTCTCGTATCATCGCTTAATAAATCAAGTGTAACAGATCTAAATCGAAAGGTTTTCATAAGTTACCGGTGGTTGCTATCTGAGCCAAGGATCTGAAGAAGAGAGGTACACGGTACTCTAAATGGTCGGTTGTTATGATTCATCCCCGAATAGTCAATTCTTTTTATCTCCTCCTAATGTATGATGGCATTTCCTTTCTGGTAAGATTAAAAACATTCCGTGTTAGTAACCTATTAGTACCTCCATGTTTATTATCTATCCAGATCACAATCAGTCTCCATAGGGTAGTAGTAGTTTAATGCCAGAATCTCTCCCAATGTGAGCTCGAATGTAACTGAAACTGACATTATTCTCCGTTCGAGTCTCCATGGCAACTCTGAGAAGAGCGCCAAAAGGCCCAGTAGCTCACACCAGATTTGATCATTTTGACTTGTAAATGTGTCTCAATGAATGAAGCTTTTTATTTGGCACCTAAATTTAGACACCGACAGTTTCTATGTCTCGCCCGCCGCCCCCAGACTACACCTGAGACAACTCAGTGTTCAGTTGGACAATGCATTCCGAGAAGTATCACTGTGTCCCCCTATTTTCGTGCGACCCTTTTTTTCATGCAGTACCCACATACAGCATTAAGCCTACACCTAATTTATGCTAGCCTAGGCCCTAGCCTAACTTCATTAAAATAGGTCTCCATGCTACCTCCTTTGGGGCCTATTGCCATTGAGTTAACTGCTTGCTACAGAAATCACACACTAACTGACCATTGACTTCGGTCACATGAAGTCAGACTTGCTTTAGTTGATTTAAGTTATGGCAGTCGAGAGAGGAAAGTTAATACAGAGCCCTCTTTATAGGAAATAGTAACCACCACTTTTGAAACAATATCAGTCAACTGTTAGTCTGAACAAACTAGTGACGTATAATGTCACATGGCATATACCATGTAAGGAGAGGGATGGGGGGGATATTATGAAATGTGAAAACTTATTCTATGCATTCATGTCACAAAAATGTACTAAAACACTATTGTCTTCTTCAAGACCTGTTTGATTCCCTCTTTTCATTCTCCTCCCTCACCCTTCCCTAGTCCAGAAGAAAACAAAAGAAATGTTAAAGAAATTCCCCCCCCCCCCCACTACAACCACCTCCCTTATTTTACGCACATATTAGTGAAGTTTCTTCAGCTGATGAAGTAAACTGACAGTTGGGGAGATTCTTAATTGAGAGATCATTCCTATACTTTTTCATTCAGACTATTTTAATCATAATTCATCCTATCACAGGAAACCTGAGTACCGTCACGAAACCTGTCACAAGCAGAGCGAAACCGGGAAAACGTTCTTCATCGGCCAGTTGGTTTCTCAGGGTATCTGCATCACCTTGCCGATGTGACGCATAAACTGTTCCCGCACTTCCAAGGTGCCAGGTAATTACTGAATCGGCCCTCCACAGACGACTAACATGATAAATAATCAACACATCGGGTACGCCTGCAAATTATAGTCCGATAATTACGGCATCAGAATATTTAATACTGATTTTAAGTCTGAATGTTCTGCAGCGATTAATTGGCAATATGTAAGGCAGAATATATGGTAACACCGATGATCATATCTTGTATATATATATACAGTATTCAGGGAATAATTTATTCGGGATTGCCGGGAATAATTTATTCGGGATTGCCATCGTAAAAATGATACGCAAAAATGGGTTGACTTGCTTTTCAAGTGCGAAGATGTATAGCAGGCTTTTTTTGAACACAGACAGAGAAAGTTGTGGGCTTTTGCTACGAAAAATTGAACACTTAACTATTCCCTGAGTAGTAACCGTAGGTTTTACACCTTTTTGTTCCATGAATCCTTCCACATGTTGGTTCAATTGGGAGTTTGGGAGGCAGGGAATGCTTGGAAAGGGAAGGGGGGGGGGGGGATGAAAAATTGTCAACAGATGGTAGAAGTAAATTGTCATTCTTTTAACATAATGCCATTACTTTGAATGATTTACCAAGAAAGTTTACATATATATGATATTCCATAGATGGCAACCATTGGTAATGTCATCCATATTTTTTTTCCTTTCCCAAAATTCATGGCACACGTTTACCTGTTTGATTTACGGGATCTCTACAGATGTTGTCAAAAATAGGATTCTTATCCAACGACAACCATATGTCTTGATTTATGGTAATGTATTGATGTTGTAATCATACGACACCCTCTGGAATGTCACCATCTCATTGATTTTCGTACTCCATAAATATTCTCATGGCAAGATTCCTGACGAAAAGCAACCACCCGTTTAAAGTCACCTATCAAAATCAGCCATCTGTTTAATGTAATTTATAGCTAATTTAGTCATAGGACCTTACACAGACAACCATCTGTTTTGATGAATGTGTCAAGCCTCTACATATTATCACCGTAGATTGCCTAGATCTAAAACAAAACCATCCGTTTAATGTCGTCTATAATTTTATTCATAGGACATTTAGTCAAACAAACAACGATTTTGATCGATTATAATGCAATCGATAACTATTTCCGCCATACTGTACGATAACTCAACCATCTTTAAATAATTTCATCTAGTAGTTTATTGGTATGAAAATTTGTCCCGTAAACAGCCTTCAGAACTTGAATGTAATCTCTCTAAATTTTCACAATATGTTTCTTATAAATCTAAAACAAACTTCACTTTACATTTTATTAAGAGAGACGTTTAGTCCTCCGACACCAACCCATTTTGCTGACTGATAGAGCAATCAGCATCTAGGCTTCCTAACTAATTAATCCCATTAATCCCATTAATGTCATCTCTGGCTTAATCCTAGGAACCCTATCCAGCAACAATAACCATCTGTTTGATTAAATGTGCCTTTTGCAATAGATTGTAACCGTTCTTTTAGTTTGACCATTTGAAGATTCAAACGTAAATCCATGTCCTTACGTCTTACTTCCAAGGGTCTCAGTGGCTACAACATTTTGACTACTATTAATTACAAACTGGCTAACTTTCCTCATTTAGTCTAATATTAAAAATGTTGTGTTCGACAAACTAATTGTAGTACCCCAGTTGCAATGGGCAAAATGTTTTTTTGTTTTTATTTGGGTCTAAATTGATGCCTGAACTATAGTAGTAGATCTCTGTTTCCTGATACTTCCCCACCCCACCACTCCCACCCCACCACTTTCACTGTTGTGCATGGTACCATCATATTGTGCAGACAACAACTTAAACTATACAGCTTGAACTTAAAAACACAAGTTCTGTTCCCAGTGCCTTAGTACACCGCTATTTCTGTTTAAAGGCAGAGATTTGAATGCAAAACTTACGTTTAAGAAATCCACCTACGGTATTCCTTTCAGAAGAAACAGGAGAATAACTTATGCAGTACGTTTAGAAATTTGTCTTGATAAAAGCTTTTTTGTTTACGTTCACTTATGAAAAGTTCCCTAGTCAGAAGTTCACGTGTCCATACTTTGCCATTCTCAATCCTTTCAGCGAGGGGAGTTGTTAGTCAAAAAGCAAACCTTGATAAAAGGTGATCTGTTTATGTTGACTTGCAGACGGTTGTTCTCTTGCTAAAATTCCACATCCATTCTTAGCGATCATGCTCCCATTTCAGTGTGGGGAATTGTTCGGCAACTTGCTAATTCAATAAACAAAAGCTCATTCGTTTTTCCCTGCAAGTAGTTTCTGTTACGAACGGCATGATTCTTTATGCACCATAGTTATCTACCACACATGATAAAGTGGTAAGGGGTGGTACATTAGTGTCGAGGGGTTGGGGCAGGGGGGTTGGGGCAGGGGGGTGGGGGTGGGGCACGGGGCGAGGATGAAGACGAGGTAGAAGGGAGTAATTGGCATGTTAGTACAGTCAGAAATTCATAACCTTCATCATTCATAATTTGTAACGTTACATGAACAAATTCTATTTGTTCCTCTTCCTGTTTTTTCCTTTTTATGTATGGAGTTATTACCATTTAATAATTCTTGCTTCCAATATTTACTATTAAATCATTCTTTTTTCTTGACATAGGTTATGGAAAAGATAAAAACTGTATTACATTTAATGCAATTCTACTGCTTTAAGCCCAGACCATATACAAAGGTTAATGATTACCACTGTAAAATTTCTGGACAGCAAGTCTTTTATCTTCTATGCACAGAGTCGCAAGTATCTCTGGACCCTTGATACTGTAGATGGAAACCATTAGGGAAAGAAATTTTAAAAATCAATCAATCCCCCCCCCCGCCCCCAAGTGAGACTGGAATGCCTTCAGGAATCTCTCAAACTAGTCCTCTCATTGGATGCACATCGGTGAATTTCAATGCCATATCAAGGCTATCCCCTCGACCTGCCCCCCCCCCTCCCCCCTTCATCTGATAAAACCTTCCATCCAGGAGATACTCATGTAACGATGAAACCATACCATCCTCAATAATCGATACTGTACATAGAGACAATCTATTGTTTATAATCATCCATTTCATGATGATTTCAATCCCATCCAATGAAACCTATGTGTTGTCGTTACAGCATCACACGTAACAACTACTTTCCAAGCTTACCTCTCTTTAAAATGTCAAGTCTCCTCTGTAACAGAGTCTCTTTTTCCCTTTGTGTCGCTATTAGGGAAAGTAATTGCCACAAAAAAAAACTGACAGAAAAAAGGAGTTCTGGATATTGTCAAGAGATCTGCTGAATATCCTAACTGCTTAAAGCTTTCGATGGAGTAAAAAAATTAATTGCTCCAAAGTGCAAGCTAATGGTGCATTGCCCTAACATCCAATTATTAAAGACGCCTCGCGAAACTTTGTGGCAAAATCGGGGGTGGAACAGGCAGACGTTGCTAAAAGTGTTATATACCTGTACCATATGGCTGACACAATTCGCAATATTAACTTCCTATGTGTATTCTTTTTCTTTTACAGAGCCAGAAGACAGGAATCAAGGACAGAAGTAATGATTTAAGAAGGGAACATTCAGTCTTTATGATGGTGTGTCCCCCCCCCCCCTAGAAGAAGTATAAAAGGTACAGTATGCAAACCAGATGGTGTCCCAATGGTAACAGTACCAACACAACCCTCCACCCCCGTCAACCCCCCCCCCAAAAAAAAAGACACTGGTATCTTCTCCACTTTGACTTCTTTTGTATCATACAGACCTGCCCTGCACTACCCCCCCCACCCTCCCCACTCACACACTCTCTTACAAATTAAATCAGCAAATGTAAGACCTTTGTTCTTCTACTTAACCATGAGCTTTAACACGCGTTTGTATAAACCAAGTTCTTCAATTGTAGTTTAGTAGATGTCACAAGATGTAACCTATATATATCCCCAACAGTTGAGAATCCTTCACTACATCTAATGCTGTTTAAGGGCTCACAAAAAATGCAGGGTATGGCAACTGCCACCACCTGCCATACAAAAACCCAAAGTTTTCAAAGGCAGTACAACTTTATTCGAACTGAAGCTACGATACATTACTTGCCTTTTCCATTTATTAAGCATTTAAATGATCTTTTCATAAACTGACGATGGCCTTTTTATCAATACTGAAAAAAAAAAAAAAAATGAAGGAAAAAGTGAAAAAGAAATACAAACCCTCTTACATTTATAACGCATAGTGCAAACAAAGACAATTAATATCAAAGTATATTTTTCTGTTGGCCTTTAAGACTTTGACAGGCTGCTCTTGCATCTGGGCCCCAGAACGAGATTTATTTTGTCAAGTAGAAATAGAGACTTGTTTACAAGGCTAAAGAGGGGATTTGTCTGCCTAAGAACCTAAAGCCTCTCTTAACTCATTGCTGGCAATCTACTGTAGATGACTACAAAGAGGTTAATTTGAAATGTAAATTCCATGCCCAATCACTATTCCTGGCTACGAAAGCGTTGAGAACAAATTAAAAAACGGAATAATCGGAAAGGGTTTTTGAAATGTGACAAGATAGCACTAATGCCAGCTTTAGTGCGTATCCCAAGCACCCTTTCAGAGGGAATTATCATCGCAAAGCTATCAGCTTCAGGTGAGTATTCTCGTTATTTTAAAAACATTTGTTTTTCTTTAAAGGTAATTTATCAGACATTCGAACAGTCAGCGCGTGTCGCTTACGTCTCAAATTGCATCTGCGTTTTTGTTTTCTCTGTGGAAAATTATTCATGAAAACATCTTGGGATGTTATAGCTGCCATTAAAAACTTTTTAGTTGCTGTGAGTCATGATAAAGGCATAACGTGTCTCTACAGCATGCGACATGAACAAGAAATGATTGCAAATGGCATTCACTAAAAGTTGTCACATGTTTTTGCCTGGGAAGATGGGTAAGTGCTCTAACTCAAAGACTTTTAAACACATCTAGTACCATTAGTACTGCTAAAGGTTAAAGATGCGTAACATTTGCTACAAAGTAAATCTCACTTTTAACTACCATCTGCTAGTACTGTTTCAACTCTTTCTAAAGACTTCAATTATTGAAAACCAGTGTGAAGTTCAAATAACTTAATATACAGGTGATATTATCTGCATTATATACACCAGTGAAGTTCAGACTTTGGGTGACAAACAGAAGAGGAAAGTGCACTAGAGATGTCATAACAAATATTTCTTCAAATTTTTTTCGCAGATGGATGAGTGAATTCATCGCATTTGCTGCATAGGGAGACGGAGACTTCTTTGAGATCTTCGGACGAAGAAACAAGAAATATTTGTCGTACAACTGGACAAGGTGAGCTGAATGTAAGATGTATTTGTAAGTCCATGGATTTATTTACATCCATGTATGTAATAGAGAAAAATCTTACCAACTTTATATTGCTTTTAACAGTATGGTTGAAGTTTCACTGTTGAAATCTTTACAAGACAGTTCATGGCCTTCCAAACTTACATCGAGCAATTAACCAAACGACCAAAACAAACGCTACAGTAATATTAGAGATACTTCAACCAGTCCGAAATTATAAAGCAAAGCGCAGCCATTATTTCAACTTTGACATCAAATGCTTCTGACATGACCTTTGACCTATATATGTATTAAGGAGTTGCATGGTAATGTACTGTAGTCCATTTACCCTGTATGTACAGGTTATGAAATATTGTGATATCTTCTACAGTTAAATGTTATCGTACGTGAGTTGTTTTTCTGCCTGTACCTCTCACTAATGACAACCAGTAAACGCTGTGTCCCACCCTACTTTGTTAGCAGCTTACAAAATATAGAAAACCACATCTGTTGCAACTTTTACATTCCGGAGACTAAACATCTTAAGGTCTCCATGTATACCTTAAGTAAAGCAAGTTTCTTTTTGACTATTTCATTTGGAAGAAGTAATATTTTGTTTGGCATCTCATCTCATTGTTACTTCAGAGGTTGCACGGATATGTTGCTGGTCACATCCAAGCTGACCAAATTTTACTAGCCATTCTACACACAAGCCACCAGGCCTTAACCAGCAAAAACACCAGATGTAGTAACACTAATTTTTTTTTTAAATGAATAGTCAGTTGTTTTTATACCATTGGGAGTAACTGTCTAGTCATGCTTATATTATCAAATTAAAATTACCATTCTGGTTTCTTAGTTCAGTAATGTGAAGTTATCAAATTTAGAAGTTTTCCCATCTTAAAGAAGAAGCAAAACCCATCTATTATCATAGGCATATGTCATGGAATGCTTGTGAAGAACAACTTCTACAAACCTCTTCCAATTGAGCAGAAAAATTGGTTTTAATGTTTCCTTCATAAACACCTTGTGGTGCCACTAATCTTGGGAAAGTACGCATTTGACATGTTAAGTGTTTCCCAAGCAAATTGTCCCTCCCTCTCTCACCTTCTTTGTTAACTTTTTGATTGGTCTAAGGTTTTCTTGGGCTAGGAGGCCAACTGGCCATGGAGAAACGTACAGTTTATCATGCCGATATATAGAAAGATTATAGCTTTTGCCTGCCCTGAGGGGAATGCACTAATGTCTTAATAAATCCAATGTCTTTTAAATTCACACTTTTGAGAGGGTCATTAAATTAAGAGCTAACTTTCCCTGGAGCGAAATGAAGTTGCAAGTTTATTCTTCTCATATTATGAAACTAGATAAGAGGTATGAAAGTCACAGTACTATGTAGAAGCCTTGGGAGGATATGAAAAATAGAGGGCAGCATTCCACTTTAAATTGTGGAGAAATCAAATTTAATACAGATAAAGAGGGCAGTATGACTAAACTTTATACTGATACAAGATCATCCAAGAGTAATCTAAGTTGATGGTGTGCTCCAGCAGAATGGATAAATTGTTGACTTTTTTTTAGTTCAGGGCAAATTACCCTTGCCAAGCTTTATTGAGACTGTCTGGGGTGATGTTGCTAGGGAATGCAAATGTAAAGTGCATTACCAAACCTTCTTGATCTCTACATCTGGGCCGATATTTAGCCAGAGAGGTATTATCGTCATGATTGGTGATTAGTTAGTACAAATCTCTGGCAAAAAGGGCCCAGCAGCAGAGATACTGATATGTTTGGCCGTGTTTTATAATGGGATGCAGCACAACGAAGCTTTAAGATCATGATTGTTGTTTCAAGTGTATAGTTTATCATAGATCTCCCAGTGAGACATGGTTTATAGATTGTGATTGTTCAAAGTTATAGTAGTATACCATCAGGTGAAACTGCGCCACTCCTATGAACAGGAGAAATGGATTTAGTGTACGGGAATTATAACAGCTGGTTTGTTTGTTGTCCCAACTGGAATCGGTTAGTTAAATCCGTACATGGTGAGTTTGTCAGTTAGTTCATAGGCTAACAGGGTGGGTACTTGTGTTTAGCATGTTCACATTGTATACATACTCCATCATTATCATACTCCATCATACAGAGCCCGGCCGGCCCCTTCAATACTTACTCGGCCTCGTGGGATCCATTGAATTGGGCAGCATTGGCTGTGAATTTGGAACACCTACAGGGGGCTGTGAATGACAACAAAATGAAGAAAAATTTTCAAAAATTCAATTTCCAGATTGTTTACATTTTTATTTTATTTAAAAGGCGATGACAGTACCCAAAAGTGAGATCAACCAATTCCTGTATTTAATTCCTGTATTCCTGTTTTAATTCCTGAAGTTAAAAAGTTTTCAAAGAAATTCTGTCACTGACAAACTGATCAAAACTCAAATATTTGAATCATGGCACATGTGTTTACAAAACACACTGACATTACATTGAAAAAGTAACTTGGTGAGGTTTGAATTATGACTGCCACACAGAAATAATTTGGAGTTCAGCCTTACTTATATTGTATATATCATATTGTAAGGGTGCCTTCCGGTCCGAAATTCATGGATAGATGTAACAATTTTTTACTGATAATCTGATCCTGCAATATGCAGCCAAAATCAAAATTGAGTAAAGATGGGGGAAAAAAGTTAGTATGTTAAAGTTTGTTGCTGAGGTAACACTGTATATTGTCTACATGCTTACTTTGTTGATTGTACTGTATAATAGCACCATTTAAAAGGAAAAAGCTACTTGAAATCAAACGCAATCACATTACATATCTTTTCAACAGTATTGCATTTCCAACGAAAGAATGGACAATGACTTTATGTAGAACGGCAACAAATAAAAATCTTGCAAGAAAGGATTCAAGTTTATTTCTTCTCTCGTTTTGCTATTTGATTGATACTAAGTAAGAGGAATTCTGTTTATGTTTTACAATACTTCCAACTTAATCCTCCCCCCTCCCCCCCCCCCCTCAATATATTACCATTCAACTCAACGACTAATTTCCACAGGATTTCTTTTAAGCAAATCAGAGTATTACCCCTAATTTTTAACAAGTTTGCTTGATTGCTTGTGAAATAAGCTTTGTAAGTTATGATGTGAATGTGGATAGTTAGTTGAGCAACCTCTGTACATATTCTACCGCATATGCTGGATATCCATATGCTGGATTTAACATTATATTCTTTACAGTGAAACATTATCCTCTATTCAACTCTGCTTCTTTCTTTTTCCTCACCTGATTCCCAGGTATCCTGACTGGCCTGGGACCACCTGCATACCTGGGATTTATAAATGGCTGCAAGAGAAAAAGAGAATGAAGAAAATGATGACACAAGGGAGAGAAATTTCAGGTAAACTTTTACTATTTGATGCAGGTAATTCATCGTATCATTTAATTTCATCCAAGAGATAGTCACAATTAGTTAGAACTGGTGATCCAAAAGAATGCAAACCCCAACCTCCCCCCCAATGTACACTCCGAATCCACCCACAGAAAATATTATCCCAACCAAAAAGAATGGACCCCCATAATGTACCTCTGAATCCACCCACAGAAAATATCCCCACCAAAAAGAATGGAACCCCCACATGTACGCTCTGAATCTACCCACAGAAAATATTATACCCACCAAAACATATGCCCCCTCATCAGTAAGAATGTTAATGTATAGATGTATTGAAAGATATCAGGGCTGCACTGACACAAATTACTGAACTCCTGAATTAAAACATGATTAAAAGACACTTTATGCATTAACAGCAATGCCTCTTAATATGTTCACATTTTAATTAATTATACTTATGCAGTATCCAATGAAGAACTGGCAAAAATGTATAGTCAATGCTGCTTCTTCAGTG
This sequence comes from Apostichopus japonicus, assembly GCF_037975245.1. Lineage (NCBI taxonomy): Eukaryota > Metazoa > Echinodermata > Holothuroidea > Aspidochirotida > Stichopodidae > Apostichopus > Apostichopus japonicus. Next base: position 11,421,058 of record NC_092562.1, on the reverse strand, counting down.
ATATAGGAAAGTTGTGTGGGTGGAGGGAGGGAAGGGGGAGGGGGAGGGGCATGAAGGGGTTATGAGGAATGTGCATGCCTTGCAAAACCCATACAAATGTTAACAAATCAAACTTGATGGGAGGTCAGTTTAAAGGGCTCCTTAAAACCAGTTCCTGTAGATGTATGTTATATATTCAGACCTAAAAAGGCCATCGATTCATGCTGTTATGACACCAATCTTTGAACGACATTGCGGCACAGTACGTCATGAACAACAGAGTTGTTGACGACCTCATATTAAAGTAACAATCAACAAGTCCTTGTCTTCATGCAGTCGCAGTGTTTGTATTAGACTGGACTTGTTGTTCACCACTTGATCAAATGCTACTTCCCTTGACAGAGGATAATAACTACTATTTAGATGTTTCTACCACTTTGTCATATTATCACTTTTAATGGGCAAAGGGAGTACAGTATATTTGCATGTTTTGTGGAAGGGAGGGTGGTAGGAGTTAATGTAAGTAACAATGTACATGTACTAGAATATATACACTTTTGGGTTTTCTTATGGGGGCAATGTAATGCTGACTAACACAATTTTCTATGTCAGTTTTGCCAACACATGAAGGCATGTTGGGGTACCCAGGTATTCTACACACTTTGGGTCAAAAGTTTGCACCTGACAGTGTTGTGGTCAAGTGGTTAAGGCAGTGAGGACTTGTGATCTTAGGATTGCAGATTCGAGTGATGGCCAGAGCAATACATCGAGGCACTTTTATATCCTTTGCCTCTCTTCACCCAGGTGTATAAAATGGGGGTGATTTTATACACCATCTGGGATTTTAAGTCGCTCATCAAACTCAACTACTGTTTGACTTTCCAAGTTTAAAGCAGCTGGTTGTGTTTCATAATCAAAGTCCACTTTTCAATTAAGCCCACTGAAGTAACTAACTAGTACAGTGTGTTCTACACAAACAAACTCTATGGAAAAACACTGAAATTATTCGGTATTTAGATTGGTACATTGCAATAGCGAAAATAACTTTTGGTCAGGACTATTTTATGCAATACAGGTTAGGCTACAGAATGAACAACTGCTAAAAAACTTTGATGACTTCAAGAGTATGTAGTAAAAGTCCAAGGTTTATATTTTGCCTCAAAAAGTGACATTTTTCAGAATCTTAATTTATTACCATTGTGATAATTATTAATAATGCAAGATGTTTCCATTGAATTATAGGTCTGATGGTGGGGTTATGCTACAAATATCCAATCAGCTGCAGTACTCAGTTTTGTACTCAGCCACTGCGGGCACAGAGGTGAGGACCTAATATGATTCATGCTTTTGCTAAAACGTTTGGTTCAAGCAAATGACTCAAATTTGTGTAAATTTCAAATTGGCAATAACGCAATATTCACAAGATGTAGAAAAAACAAGAATGCCATCAGAAAAGCTGAAAGGATCATTCACAATTAATCATACAAAGATCCACATCAGACTCAAGGAATTCATTTTCCCTACAGCAGATGAAACCATAAAAACAAAGTGAGATTAATATGGATTGTATTAATTGTAGTTGACTTCAACACTAATAATATCCTGTTCCAATGACATGGTTTCTCATATGTACAGCCTAGAAACTCTCTATTTAATGCGTGCAATCGTGCATGCACTTATTACTGTTTATGTCTGAACATTAAGCTGTTCAGAATATAAAAGAGAGGTTAGTTTCATAGGCAATTTCTCCTATAGTAGCTGCTAAGTACTGTAATGACCCATGAACAAAAGGAAAATAAACTGCACAATTTACAAGCAAAGTTAATATTTACAAATATGTGAGCAGGGTCTTTTCTTCCTTAAAGTATTTAGAGCAATGCAGGAAGTTGTTTTTGCTGTTGTCTATTTTGGGTAACTGTTTTAGAGTAGCTACAGGTAAATTCAAAACTTTGGAGATACTTTGTACAATCTGAATCAAAAAATATAAATCTATTTTTGGTATCAGTTTAGGCAAATCTCTTAACTTTAGCTTCAAATGCCAACAATGGCTATGGGCTATGAATGTCCACTATTGTAACATTGTTATAAATGAATTGATTAACAATACTGTAGGGGGCCTGTCCACCAAAAACGTTATAGTAGTCATTACACAAAACCAATGGTTAATATTCGCACTGAGAAATAACTCCCTTTCCTTATTCCAATGCCTTCAAGAACAATATAGAACAATGTGTTTGATGGAAGCACTTGTTGCAAGTTTTAAATCGAAGATTGCAATCGACTGAAAGTATTAAAACAATGACCTCTGCAGGTAGATTTAGCCATTTGTTTAATTAACCAATCACCTGATTTATCACCTGACTAATCACAGAAAGGACGGACTCAAAGGACATGGGCTCGAACATTTAATAAAATAAATCTTTATCTAATGTATCAACTAAATTTGCTGCAAAATCCAAATTCAAGTGAAAAACAAAAAAATATCTATCAGCGTGTCCCAGTTTCAACAACTGCAATCTTGTTCTTAGCTGTACCCTGTAGCTTCGGTAAAAATGTTGACCCAAACACAAGAGACGGTTCGATGACAATCATACCTTTTCATTTCCTCGTCAGGCCTGTGCAATTAACGATCGTTTTGGAAATTGATTTTCGAATGACTTATCCCGCTACATTGATTGAACTATATACACCTAAGGTAGGATGCTTTTTAATTTTTTGCTGATTTCAGCTAATGTAGTCATCTTCAGGGATTGTAGGCTCCTTTACAAACTGTACAGAATGTGTTGTGTACAGTACTGTACCTACCTACCAACTACAGTTATTAATTCACAGATGTACACAGCTCTCCAACATCAGGGAATAATTGAGTGTCTAGAATTTAAGATTCCCTAGTTTTATCTGCTTTTAAAGTATTTCACAATTTGCGATGTGATAATATTGGACAAATTATTCAATGAACAGATCAAAAAATATCTGATTCTTTGCAACATTTGGTAACATTAAGCCAGTCAATGGTATTTACTCTAGTAGGTTATATACTGTGTATTCTGAATTACCAGACCATACAATTTGTCATGTATGTATCAGAGGAGGAGGAGGCACTGATACATTAAGGGCTTACCTGGTTTGGATTTGAATCCTGTATATCAATGCACCTAGACTTGACTTTTACATCATGGCCAAATGTGAAATTGAGAGGGTTTTGAAGCCTGCTTATTTCGTACTACAATCACTGTTGAATGTTCACATTTGATTTACATCATTTGGACACTAAAAAGTCCCTCTCAAAGTGATACAATATTTGTACAGTTTGTATAAAGTGGTATGGCGCCCTCTATTCAAAATCATTCTTTTTACTTCAAGATAAAAAATTGTAGTGTACTCATTCTAGTTCTTTAAACCATATATATGGACCCCTGCAAGTTATGTGTTATGAATGTTTGTCTTTTTGATTTGAAGTGTTCTTCACATGAGACGGCCACTGTACATTTTCATAAATTATTTTGCCTACCTCCACCTTTTACTACTAACACAGAGTTGGTACATAGTAGCTTCAGTGACTACAGTTCAAGCATTCTGATCATGTTCCCTCTATTGTACTTTACTCTCAAGTTACATGTTTGACAAGATAGTTACATTTCTCATGGTTGGATCAACCATTGTTTATACAATAATCGACAATGATATTTTGCAGGTAGGTACAATATCTTGTGACATCCACTCGCAAGTAAGATTCTATCCACTACAAACATATATATCTTAAAAGTATTCCAGAGCATGCAGTGTAAACACTAAAATATGACGCAGTTTTAATTTACTTTTTCGGGGAAAGAACTGAGGTACTGAATCAGCGGCGATATTGGGTACCTGTTTGCTACAAGTCTGTCATTTAGTTGTTGGTGCCTTTCATCTACACGTTCACGCGTGACCAAGATTCTGTTTTTACTATATTTGACAATTCAGACCTAATATCTGGAAGAGCCATATTGGTGGGTTTAAAAAAAAAAAAAAAAAACCCCAAAGATAAGCTTAAATGGGGAAGCAGAATAAACTCTGGTCTAAACGTGGGGTGGTTTTTAATATTTAGGCCCCACTGGAGAGGGGTGGATCTCCCTGAATATATCCGAACCATGCAGTTATAATCCACTGTGGGGGGGGGGGATTAATCACTGCTCTATGAAAGTGCAGTGTTAGTATCAAGTAGTGTTGCTACGATAATCGTTTTCAATATCGAAATCGGCCGATATTTGCAATATCGGCAGCATATCGGTATCGGTAAAATTTTGCCTAATTGCCGATAACAGCAAACCGATATTGAACTTTTCTTTTTAACAGCAGAGCTACTTCTTTATACTTGCAATGATCTGTTAATCTGCCCAAGACGATCCATTTCTTTAGCGTCAGGTTAAACTCAGATTCATTTTCGATTAATATCCATGGAAACCTGACCCTCCGTAACCTCTAAAACCATGTCTACGGCGCGCGAATATAACCAATGACCTTCGTGAACCTTGGCCTACACACAGCATTAGTGCAGCATATATACACTGTACTAACCATTCATTTTCTCAAAGGCCTCCGTGAAAACCTTGAACATGATGTTTAACCGCACAGTTCAGCAGTGTTGGAATTAAAACCTTGTTCAATTTCCCGCGAACACAAAATACTGACAACTTTGTTTATTTAAATTGTCACGAAACTGATAAATTTTAAAATGACAAGTTAGAGTACCTACTGTATATAATGTTATAAAATGAAAAAAAAATGATAAAATGCGTACATTTTTACAACTGCAGTGTTTCACCCTATACCCAACTACCACGGTGCAGGTGCTGCAAATTTTCCCAGGTACCTTCCCAAACAACTGTGAGCTCATCCCCTGTGTAACACCTGTTTGTTAACATTTTTTGGCACGTTGCCAGGGAACTTTTTAGTTACGTGAGATCCGTAACCGCCGAGGTGGTTAGGCTATTTGCTATACACTTAACTATGGTAGGATATTATTTTTTCCGTATTTTTGGAAATTCTAGAAAATACTTTCCTTCCCCCCCTCGCTTAACAACAGATGTGGTCTTACGGTATATTCATAAATGGATGCACTAGAGCCTTGTTTACATGACATTAGTTGCATTTAGTACGATATGCCAGTTTTGCGTGAATTTTTCGAAAGTGTTTGGCTCGATCTTTCGTAATATTTGAAAATGTGTACCACCTTACTTTCCGTACACAATTGATCATTTCTCTACTGATTTTCAGTTTTTTTCCTCTATACGGTCAAGTGAATAAGTTGTACATTGAGTATAAACTCAATAAATTATAACTTTTACATTGTGATCGACAGTTCGTAACCTAATTAAGATGCAATTTTGCAAGCATACGTTAACACTGTAAGCAACTTGTAAGTCTTTGCGATGTTAAGGCTCACATTTACTGCGTCCATTTTATTTTGTCTGTTAAAAAATATCGGTATCGTATCGGTATCGGACCGATATTGGGATGATAATATCGGATATCGGCCAAAACCGATATTGGTGATATCGGCGCAACACTAGTATCAAGAGTACCGACTTTGTTCAAGTTGCGGAAGCAAAGGGATGTATCTACTAAAATACCATTTCATTGATTCATAAACTTATTCACCAAAAGGGAAGTAGATAATGTTTTTAAATCGATATTGGATGATTACAGAGATCTACTACATACGACGACCCTAGGACCTGACTTGTGTTACTGCGTTTCCTGTGTTGCATTGCAAAGAAGGAAACAACTCATATATATCTATATATATGTATATTCCTACACTGAGACCAAATCAAGCCTGAGGGTTCGAGAGGCGAGAATGGTGGGATGGTGGAGCATGATCCAAGTGTGAAAGCTAAAGCATGAGGCACCACCAGTCAATTCTCGTCTGATCAATCACATCGGCTAACCTTGGAGAATTATTCATGTTGGACAAACACACTCTTGAATAAAATCTAGAAACGTTATAACTAATCACAGCCATGTTTTCCGTCCTAGAGCCACATGATAAGACATGAGGGCTCATGTCTGCTGTTACATACGTAGACGAACAATTATCAAAATTAAAAGAAAAATGGAGAGGATAAAGAAAGGGCTGCGCAATGGGTTTCAGTTGTTGTGATGAGGATAGAGAAGAGAATATAGATATATGCTGGTGTACAAAAAGGGACACGGTACAATAGCCAAGTATATTAAATATCATGATCAGCTCTAAACGTAATAATAATGATAAAAATAATTCACAACCATTACTAACTCACATACATGTATGTTTCTATTCTAAGCTTGACGGAATATATCGTTAGTAATCATTCATAAACAATTTTCCTACTGTAACCAACCAGCGGATGTACAGTAACTTGGTTGGTAGTATTACAATATAACAGCACTACTCTCTCACTCTGTTGACATGAGATGGAACCTTAGATCATGAGATACAATAGAGCCAACTTTACACAGTTTGTGAATCCAAACCGTTTTCATACATTTGAGAACACGAATGGGACAGTCTTACGAGGAAGATCTACATACACTTAATAACAACAGAGCAATCTCAATCCAGTCCTAGGATACGGGCAAATTTTGATTTTGACTAAACTCAGATGTTTAAAACCAGGTAGAGAACAGGACTCGAATTGTATCATTGAATGTTGACTCAAAGTATGTATGCAGTAATATTTGACTGAGTATTACAACAAACTCTGGTTGATTTCATCTTTATTCACATTCAGATACTCTCCAGGGATGTGGTATCTCTAATACGCTCCCATACAGTTCATCCAGGCCATTAGTTGTACACTCACTAAACTGAGCCTGTCACCCTATCTTATCCCCCATCATATGTCATTTGAACCTCCCATCCTCCGCATTCCCTGTACCGTCTCCTGGTAGAGCATCTTTCCAACCTCCCAACCACATCAATCCACTTCACAGTAAGATGAGCAAACATTTTCATCAAAACAATTCCTGCTATAAAAATCTTCACAAAAAGGTTGCCAGAACCCTAAAAATTGCCAAATCCATTTGAACAACTCTGTGACACTCACTCTATTGTCCTTGCACAGAGCCGTAACGTATCATTTCACTGCCACTGTAGCAATAAATTCAAAGAAACTCGACGATTGTCATCGGGAAAATAAGTTTTGGCATTATGGTCTTCGGTTTTCAGTGTTTCCATTCTCTGAGCTTCTTTCTTCTAATTGTTAACCTCTTCTCCCTTTTTTCTTTCTTTTTACTTTCTTTTTTTGTTCACTAAGACTGGTTACTACATTCAAACTATTCCAGGGAACCAATTCCATATGTAAAAGCATAGTACACTTCTATAAAAACACATTTTACTATTGAGACAAAAGTAAATCGATGCAAGCGTTTCGCCAAAAGACGGAGACTTTTCTTATATGACATTGTAAGCACTGTCTTACAATACATAGTTATCCATAGTCATCTTCATCACCTATAGTATCATTGAGATGGTAGTTGAAGCCAAACAAAAGAACTCATACGAAGCGATGAATAAGGGTATAGTAATAATGTACGGTAGGTGTTTTACTTGTAACACGTCTGAAACAAATTTTTATGCGATTGGTCAACGAATTTTAGCAAACAGAAATGAAGAACTAGTCAGAAAACAAAATATATCATTAATGATGACAATAAGATAGCAACACTTGGGGAAGCTCGGTTATATGGTTCCTAGTGTAAGTAAAACTGTACAGTTAGCTGTTTACAGATCTCAGAATCATAGCAACACTATCGCGTGGAAGTGTTCACAAGCACGCGAACACACTGGGCGAACTTGCATACAAATGTGCTGGGTGATTTACTATGTATTTCAAGGTTCCACTTTCAGAATATTTTGGTATGAAAAAAGGACTTTAGATAACACGAGTGAAGGTACTTGACAACAATTCATTTCACTTGAAAACTTTGAAAGGATATCCATTGATCTCTCCTGCCAAAATAACGAACAAAATTGTATATATATGCTGTTGTAGTGATCAACTCACAGTACCATTAATGAACTGCAGTCAGAGACTGCCATTTGTCTGTGATATATGTCAAACTGCAAATGTCCTTCAAGCTTTACTTTAACACTTTAATCACCTTGTTAATTTATGCTTGAACCCTGATCATGCACTTGGGAATGTTTGCTGAAATAGCTGTGAAGATATCCCTGTACTTAAAAATTTCAGAATTTTTGGAACAAACTCTTTCTGCTCAAATTCTCAATTGAGTATTAAACAGATCTCCTACAGACATTTCCTTTTAACAACTTGTTCAAAGTGATATAAAACAAAACCAGGCATACAGTCTCTTCTTAAGAAAATGTTTTGATAATTAACAACTCTGCAAAGTAAGACCTTTTCCACATCAGTGACGAGACAATACTGGCAGGGAGATTCCCCTGCGCACTTTCTTTAACCCCAATTACCAACTGATTAGTTGTTAACAACTCTAGTCAGATTTAGACAGAGGCCCTATCTTTGAAGATCCATTTGACATTATATGACCTTACACAACCCTTGACCTCTTATACTTGCACATCTTTTGCACATCTGTGTACCAACAAACCAAACCACTGTCCCCAGTTTTCATCCAGATATATAAGTTGAAATACCCTTAGTGTGGAATTTATTTTTAAGCATTTCATAATTTGCAACTGCCTTGACCTGAAATGACCTTCCTCTTGCCTTTTTTTTGTGTGCTAACATTAATCAAGTCAATGCTACGGGCAACAATTTGGACAACTTTCATAAGGCTCTAGAAATTAGGTGACAGTTTTTGGTTGTTTACAGATAGATACTTCAGACCGATCTACACGCACAACGCTATGAGAATAAGCACCATTGGCTATGCGAATTGAGCTACATAAACTCTCAAATTTTAACAGACATGCAAGCGAATCACTGCTGCTCTAACACAGAAACTTCTCTAAAAGCCATATCCCCTGATCGCCCATGTCAGTTTTTTATTCAATTTTTATTTTTTTAAGTTTTTTTTTTTTAAGTTTTAGTACTAAGTAACATTGTTTCTGAAGAAATTCAAATGACTTTCCAAACAGTTGGGAGGTTAATAACTACAGTAAACATTCTGAAAAATTTTTCTTTCGGTTTCAAATTTGGCCTACATGTCTTCTTGACATAAGATACTGTAGGTTTCAAGAATTGAGAACGCACTGGAAAATGCCATGTGTTGCTTCAGTCGCGGATTTCCTGATCATGTAAATCAAGTATACTAGACTGAATTTACAGGCACGTCTGGCCTTACCTAATACTTCAGTATTTACGAAGACTGGGAATTAAACCTGCAGTGATATATATAAACGCCGCGCACATGCACAGACAAATGTCTGATTATATAACTAAAGAGAAGTGCATGCTGCCTTACACTAGGAGCAAACTACACATTTAGTACTTCCTTGATAATTCTTCTATGATCACCCTTTTTTTTATCTCTTTTTTTTTGCTTCAAAGAATCCCCCTCTGCTTCCTGTAGTGCTGTTTCCAGGGGCCTACATGAAGGCATCGCTGCTTGCCGCCTACGAGCCTATTAATTGTTAAAGCAACATTCGCGACGTAACTCCCGATGAAATCATCGACATGTTCGTGAAAATAAGTACTACATAGTATTTCTAAGGCATTTATCACAAACCCGCCCGCTGTATAAGTTACTACTTTTCAACACTCCTTGTACATATTGGGATTTTTGACAAAAGTTGTTTGAAATAACTTATGAAATGGTTGGATATCTCTAGGACCCTACACAAATCAACAGGAATTTACAAGAAGTACTTTCTTCTTTAGATAATAAGTTTTCACGTAAGTTGCTAGTGATTAATGGGAACAATATTTTTTTGTAGCTTCTAGAAAAATGTCTGGTTTCGGAAATTTAGGAGTGACGATACTGCCTACCTCCTACCTACTTAAATGAACATTCCTCAATCCTACCAACCTACTAACTTGTGCCCACTGTGTTCAATGATGGGACTCCGCCCACTTTAGAATAATCACTCCATGGCATAATTACTCGAGTTAGACGCAGCACCACGGTAGAGCAATAGTGCAGACATTATGAGGAGACAGGTAGGGGAGAAAGCAAAGTATTACTGTTACTTCAGATGATGTCGAATAATGACCTAACAATGACATCCTAAAAAGGACTCGCGACCTCAGGTCACCGAACATCCCAAAATGACCCACTACTCAACTTACTAGCCCACTACACCTAGTAGCCCAAGTGAAAACTGTATGAATATTCATGCATTTTTTGAAAATCAAAAAGTTGGGCTTCTCCCAAAACCTTTTGGAACATTTAACCTACCATAACCCACAATCTATAGACCTGGTGTTTCTGGAACACCCCACTGTGTTTTAAAACATACTAAAACTGTAAGTTGTAAAAGGTTAATCAAAATTCATAAAACAATGTAAAATATGAATTATTTTGTTACTCCTTTTTTTTCTTTTCTCTTTAAGAAGCAATCCTGACACAGATGGTCAAGAGTAATAGATTGACCAATCCTGATTGACCAAATCCAGATTGACCAATCCTGTCACAAGAAACACTGAACTAACCATCCTTGAGGGGTGAGATGGGCAGTAGCCATAAAGGGAGCAGCTGCTTTACCAGGATTGGTCAGTGCTGAAAAGTTGACCTCATGTAGACAGAGTACAGCAAACTTGCTTTTGTCGAGGTGACAGGTAGGTCGGGAAGAATGGTTACCATGACAGGCATGACTGTTAAGGCACAGATCATACACAGGGATGTAAGTGCAGCGCAAAAAAAAAAACCGGAAAACTATTCGGAGACCCCGGGTGAATGCCGTCCTGACACATCCTACTCCTAGCCCTGACTACTTACACACTATCGTTATGTTAGGCTAGCTCAAAAGTATTAGCACTAGCACATCCTCCTCCTAGTTCTGACTACTTACACACTATCGTTATGTTAGGCTAGCTCAAAGTTACGAATACGTCACAGCGAACTCCGGAAAAAAAAACAGTCTCACATTCGAATGCGATCACGAATATCGACTATCATATGAGTATCTCGTAGATTTCCGCCGCTCACAAATATCACAAGCGTTAATTCCGAAACTTATGTCGAGCACCAGCAGTTAAGAAGATGTGAATTAGGCAAGGTTTTTCAACGACAAAATGAGCTATGGCGATTTGAAGTTCGCACGTACGCAACGATGTTCACATGGCACAATGTTGTACAGTGCAATGCGATGTGTAACAGGAAATGGTATTTTGGTTGATCGATGAGTGAATTTGAAGTTAGCTTGCTGCAACGGGCCAGGCATTTTTGCTGCGTTGTGTCTTTGATATTCGTACAATTTTGTGGAAACTTTATTGGAATTTAAAAAAAAAACGGATTTCCGTAAAAATACGGAAGACTTACATCCCTGCATACAGTAGATATGGTATTATTGGCATGGGGAAAGACTCACGTCATAAATTTTCCTAAATAACCCCCAACAGTGCAGACACATTGTTTTCTCTGTTCAACTATTCCGAGAACAAACCCGGGGAACAATAAACCATTATGCTAAGCAGGTAGTATTGGGTTCTTCTTTGTCACATAATCGTTCTTTGAACCATGCCTTTCATTTTGATTGCACTAACAAAATACTCCACAATTATCCTGACTATTAGTACTGTAGACTAATGTAGAAAATAGTGAACCGGTACAACAACGCATACAATATGACAATATTGGCATTACATACTGTGAACAGCCAAAAAAGCCTCTAGATCATATACAAAGACATTTGGGTACATGTGCATATTATAGTCACAGCTAAAAATTGTCTGAATATCAGGGTAGGGAGGGGGGGTGAGGGGAGGGCGGAGGCAAAATGGCAAGACTTCAAACGCAAACAGTATGCAGTCAACATAGTTGACACTTTATAAAAATTATTACTGATGCAGAGCTTTGCATTTTGAATGTTAAAATTTGAAAGGAAAACTAACGTACACATATCACATTGAACCACAATAAAGTATTTCTTATATTGTCAGAGCAACTACATGCAAACATGTTGCTATTAAAAAATATGGACAGACCTTTAAGATGGATTCAAGACTTTAATATTTGGATAGTCACTTAAAACTTTGTAATTTTTTACAAATTATGAACATAATGCAATGATGATAACATTTGAGGTTATATTGTCTCTAGTTAATTTTCCATCCTATATTACTGTAGGGTTTAAGGCTCAATTTCTTGAAGCATAAATTGGAATCTATATTTTAAACTTGACAATGACAAACATGAGCTAATCACAGAGAATACAGTGTACTGTAACATGTAGAGCTATGTCAGCCATTGTCTTTGGTTACACTATATTTCTCTCTTATGATTAGCAGTAGTACATTCTCTTGACCAATGACAGGAAGACAGACTCTAAGCTTACTGTACAATGAATGCATACTGAAGTCTATTTCTACAAGGCTTTGGCAAAATTGACTTTTTGTTATCCATTACAGTGACAATGAAGCCAAAAACAAGACAATGAAGCCAAAAACATATTAAAAAAACTGATGAAATTTTGCACACAAAATTTCTTATTTCTTGCATATTTCTTGCATTTTCCTTGACTTGAAAAGGACACAGAAGGAAAAAAGAAAAGAAAAAAAAAAAGAAGGAACTTAGCATAATATCGAAACAGCCTAATCACTTGCCCATGTGGATGGTAGCAAACATATAGAGTGTATGGAATAAACCAGAATATGTGATATGTTTTTACATAAGGACATTTTCATGTATATCTTTGAAGTAAACAGCCTAACTATCCCTTGCACTGGTAATTATATAGTTTTTTTATGAACCAAATGAGTTTGTTTCTTAAAGTGAAACCAGTCCACAGTGATAAGTACTGCAAAAATCTGAATATATGTAAACTGCTCACATGAAAATAAATTGATAGGGTGACCATGCCAAGCAGCGCTAATCACAAACCACCAAATCTGATTCATTGTACACTAGATTCATGGTGGTTCGCTTTATAAACATAGCATTCAACATTCTTTTTTTAATCTGCAATTTCTGAGAAAGTTTGTGTCCTATTTCGAATGAAAGTACAGCCCACATATTGTCTGGCTCAGCAGTGCAAATTAACACATGATCAATAAAGGGTTTGTGGGATTGCCCAGTTTGAATTGTTCCATCACAAAATAACAAAATTGCTAAAACAAATTGGAGTTCTATAAATATCCCCATGGCTGTGGTTGATGCCAACTTCACAAGGAAAAACGTTCTTCCAGGCTACAAATATTTAGCTATTATTGGTCTATTAAGTACTTAACCAATGTAATTCCGAACGAAAAGTAAACATGAAGCCTTCACTTGTCATAATTTATGTCCTTGTAGACATGGTCAATAAGGCGACACTCTGAAGTAAATAAAACAAAGATTCCTTAAAAAAAAAATTGATCCCTGCAACAAGTGGTTTCTTGTATGAGAGGATGATGTGTTACAGTGGATTAGAAGTCGCAAAGCTTATCCATGGGTCAATCATATCACCAGGAAGTTTATCCAGTCAGTATGTCAAATACCTTGGGAGATTCTGAGTGGGATATTGTAATACGTGGTGGGTCTTGGTAATGTTCTATATCAACGTGTAACCTATAACCGTTGCAGGGTTTAACAGGATCCGATATAAAGTTGACAGGTCTTGAATTTCAAACGCTTAGCCACTTGCGGCAACATGAATGTGCTTAAAACCATAAAGCCAAGAAGGCTTAGTGATTCCTCGCCACATATAATAAATTTGCACTATGAGAATATCGACTGTATCCTGTACATCTATAGGCACTTTTCATGTCCGTAATAAGTTGGAACCACATACAAAGTGTGAAGTTCATAAACATTTTCTTTTTAGGAGAGCCTATGTCGTGATTTCACCATCGTAATTCACCCAGGGACATTCTTATCCAGAAATAGTCAAGTGCAATTTCAATTTGGCGCCCTCAACCATGTCACTCGGTAACTGGTACCTCTGTCTCTGTGAGAAATAGTTCAGTGGCCTACATCCATTTCCCTATGTACACTTAAACAAGGGCAATGCAGTACAGCGAACTTGAATGTCAAACGTATAATGAACTCTTTTGGCCTTGAAAGACATTCGACTCCCAAAGTTGAATTTGATAGCAGAAATTGAATATTAAGTTAACAAGTTGGTATCTGGCGTTCAACCAGACCGTCCTCCCAGAGTCTCCTGAGAGGTACAAAGCCACATGTCTGTGCTGAAATGTACCACATACATATTTATATCCAAATACAAAACAACCAAACCAGCAGGAAAATGTCTGAAATGGGGGAGAAGAGGAACACACAAAGACAGCATGCTTAACATCAACTATCACATGTACTTTTATATCCAAACAACACTGGATATTAAAATAAAATAAAACTGTTAGCAAACTGCTTATCCACTAGAGAGCCTGTGTTGCAAGTGAATGTGTAAAAGTGAGTTGGCCTGACGTTTCGATCCTAGCAGGATCTTCTTCAAAGGCTACATGACAAGTAACAGTAACAGAAGGGACAAAAACACACACAGAATACAAACAGGTTAATGAGCAGTGTGAACACAAAGAGATAGATGTAAGGGGATTAGTAGATAATGGATATTATTAGAAGAGGATGGAGAGTAAGATCCCACCAGAATGCAGTCAACATGGTGGACAACCTTTTATAAATTATGCTTCCCATTTTCATCGTGGTGGTGCCACACACACTTGTTAGGAAAACCTAGTATATATATATATATATATTTATATATATATATCATTCAACCACAATAAAGCATTTCTTGTATTTTTCAGAGCAACTTATCGCCGTTTCCCTTTGCAAACTACAAACCCCAGCTTCAGCGTACCTGAAAGAAACCTGGTGGTACAGGTCCGCTAGGGGGCGGACCTCCTGGCATTCCATCTGTGGGAGGCATCTGGCCCATGACTGAGTTCGGTCCTGCCGCACTCTGTAACAGAACAACGGAAACAAGGAAAATCAGACATGATTCAGAACGTGGACCTGGGGGGGGGGGGGGAACAGAGGAAACACGACTGCCGGTTTCTCGTCCAATTTTGTGTCCACGGAAACCTCTAAATAGTATTGTCAGCTTTATGCAAACAGAAGTGAGAATTCGCAGAAGTGAGAATTCGCAATCTGGCTCCTTTGACTGGTACAAACAAGGAAGTGAGAACCAGATCAGAAAAGCAAGACAGACTCTCCAACATAAAGCCACATTTAAATTTAGGTCAGCGGTATTTCTGACTCCCACAACCTTGTATCTATCTTCAGCACAATTTAATGTACAAAATGTATGTATATATACACAACGATTAAAACGAATATGAAACTGTACGATACTGACAATGAATACTAGATTCTTAGTTTTTGAATCATATCTCATAGATCCAGGGAATAATTTATTAGGTATCCCAATTGCAAACAAAGCAAAACGGGCAGATTGCTACATACAAGTGTGAAGATGTATAGTACTGTATAGTGTTGCACACAGGTGCCATCGTACTTTTACAAGTTCAGAGCTTTCAAAACTGGGACACATATATATATATATATATGAACATCAGCTTATTCCCTGAGATTGCATGTAATTTGTATGTGTAATGAAAGTTAGATAGTAGCATGGCAAATGATAGTCGATCCAATTTGCCAATACCAATACTACTGTCATAGGTGTGGGTGCCAACCTGTGGACAATAAATGTCACCAATTAGCACATAAAGTGTCACTAAATGGTAGACCAACAGTGTTGTAGTTGTTGTATGGTACATGGAGAGTGGCAGGTGAGATCCAATGTTTCCTTGTCCAAACTAAGATTGAAGCTTACAATCCTAGATATTACTTGATTTCCTGTCATATTTCTTGCCATTTTTACAACAAAGATACATCTAGACCAAAAGCATACTGCAGACGGACTCTACGTTGTTCTTAAATATTTTGTTCAACATACACTGTCTCTCTATGGCAGCAGCTACACAGTATCTTAATTACTTGAAGAGTTTCGTTGTAATACTGTACTAACTACCAACATGCACAGTGCTTTAATTCTCCTTGTGAAATAAATTTTAAAAAACTCAAAATCAGCTAGTAGTGTATTCTTTCATAACACAAGATGCTGCCGAATCATGTGACCCTTTAACAAATTCTGATATTGTAATCTGTAGACCAACCAGTGAATGACACCAGAATAAAATCCTGTTTGATTTCCACGAAACCGATGACCATGGAGTCACTCTTACAGACCTTGCAGAATTGTGCGGGGGTCCTCGGATTGCAAATTCGGCAATGATGATGATGCAGATCATGGTCGGTAATTACTATTATGGTTAGATTCGCCCAACACAGCAGAGCGTGCAGAAACGTTGTACTCAAAAGCCAAAGTGAATTAACCAGGTTACACACATCTAGAGTCTATGCATGCTAAGTTCTTCAATACTGCCCTCATTACCTTTGGGGCATAAAATTTTGAATTGTTGTTTTGGTTTAAAATGAAGTCTGTGTTCTTATTTATAAGTACAGTATTTATCACAATTTGTTGAGCCAATCAGTCATTTTTTGAAAGCTGTATGTAGAATTAGATTAGTGTAGATGTTTTTATGTTCTTCCCCTTAAATTGCTGGAAATGTCTGATAGTCAACAAGTACTGTAGGTGCAAGGTCTGAGGTTGTTAAACGTTACAAACGATTTCTGCAAGTTACGTGTTTGGTACATTCTTTCTTTTAACTCCCTAAATGTTCAGTGGCAGAAACACCAACTGAAAATTGACGGAATCCAACCACTTCCTCACAAAAAAAATGACTTTGAGATGAAATGAAAGACCATAATGTTGTGTGTTATGTTATATCTTC
This sequence comes from Apostichopus japonicus, assembly GCF_037975245.1. Taxonomy (NCBI): domain Eukaryota; kingdom Metazoa; phylum Echinodermata; class Holothuroidea; order Aspidochirotida; family Stichopodidae; genus Apostichopus; species Apostichopus japonicus. The sequence goes on along the minus strand of NC_092562.1, from coordinate 11,404,178 downwards.
CCAAAATGCATCATTCACGATCAGACCTCCTTATTTGAGACAGTTGTGACCTGCGTGTAATCCAACCCACATATTTCATCTGTACCCTTTATTTTGATGTACGTATTATTCTGAGTCTATACATAACTCACACAGTCGGTAAATAGATTCTTGTAGTCACCATCCTACCTGTTAAAACTGTATTGTAATCTTGTGCAAGAATCCTAATGAGAATTGCCTTTTTAAAAGCTACACAGTTCTAATTTTGGAATAAGCAAATTTGTTCTTTTCCTTTGCAGTTGATTTGTGCAATCAGTATTGATCAAACCCCCACACTGTAAACAATAGGTCTACCTAGTCAAAATCTTCATTACAAGCAATATAACACTTAGTGGTAGCATACAGTAGTAATCTATATATTTGTGTACACAGCCTTGGATGAAGGAGCAACTACATGCACGCATGCAATATGTACTTTACGTATACCACATCCATATTATACAATGAAGTCCTTCAAGTCGAGGTGTCCGTACAGTACCCTTCAAGAGGCCTCCCTGAGAGAAGTCGAGGCATTTCCATAGCCATCAAGATGGTTGCCACCAGCAAACCAATTTGCCTTAATTAAGGTTCTCTTTTCCATTGGAAAGAATTGAAACGTGTATATTTTATCACATACGTACATTTTTAAACTTTCGACAAATGGTATTAGCCCTGTCGGTAACTATCGCAAATTTATTTGGAAATGTTCTCGGTTGTGTGTCTTTCCTTATTTTAGTTTCTAAAATCTCCATTTTACGCTGCATACATGACAGTGTTGATCACGAGGGTTGCAAACAGCTGACTCGGCCAACGATTGCTTTTGTTGTACGGGAACCGGTTGATCATTACACTCTTGTTTCATCAATCTTGTACAACATCGATATTAATATAAAGTGAAGCAAACGAACCTAGGTAGATTAGTCTTTGGTGTTCTACAAAGCATTTTACAATATGCATCCAGGTATAGCTAGCAGGTTGAAGAGTTCCTTGCCAAAATATGGATACGACATAATATTACGAGATGTTCAATATTATACAATATTCAAATTTGTGAAAAAATTGTATGGTGTGGGGTGGGGGTGTGCGGGGTGGGGTGGGAGGTGCGGGGTGGGAGGTGCGGGGTGGGAGCCATGGGATGGGAGGTGACATGAGGCTGTTCCAACAACCCCACGAAATTTACTGGATCAGGTATTTACCAACAGTGATATTAATATATGTACCTGCCTTCAAATACAAACTACTGCAGAGCTGACAGGCTGGAGCCGTTATGATTGAAAATATTAATGACAATGTGAAGTCGTATGACAGGGACAAATTTATGGAAAACAAAGAAAACTAAGTAAAGAAAGAGAATTGGTACATTATGAAAATATCATTTACAGTGGTATAAGTGCACCATGGAATATATCATACTGCTCAGCTGAAAGCTATAGCCCTTGTGAGATCATGTGATTCTGCCAACATTCTGTCACATTGTGCCACCGTGTTTGAATGACTGCCATTTCGTCATTTTTCATTCGATTTGGCTGAAATTTGGTCAGTTGTTTGGGTAAGTTGAGTTTTGCAAACAACATGCAATCATTTTATAAATTTGAAGGTCATTTGAGGTCACAAGAGTTTATTGTCTGAAAAATGAACCAGAAAGCCAGTGATTCCTCCCCTTTCTCGAAATACTGTAACTATCTGACTAATGTAGAGCAAGTGAGTTAAATTTGTCCAAGAATTAAACTTGTGAGAACCAGAAAAGCTTTTTAGATGTTACCCCTGGTGGGCATCTACCATGTCATTCACTTATAAGGATTTTACAGTCTAATTGTTTTAGACCGACATTTTTGAAGAAGTTTTTTGAAGAAGTTGTTCTAGATGTGAAATAAAGACACATTTTACCAACTAAGGGCTAGCAAATCCCTTTAAACATATGTTCAGCTAATATGACATTGTTTATGCACTGTAAAATATTTTCTAGAAAATGGCCAAGTTTTCCACCATTTGCGATAACCTATTGACCCCTTGAGCCAGTTTGGTCCATTTGAGATAACCTATTGACCCCTTGAAGCTCAGAGGGAAAAACCCTTATAGGAGGATTAAGTTCACGTTTAAAGCAAGAGTATTAAAGTTCTCAGAAGCAGATTTCATTACCTAGATGCCAGGTTTGTTTCAATGAAGACTTATAGAGCCCTTTCATAGAAATAAACTGAACTGAATTTGACACAGATTAATTGAAGCTTTAATCATGTTTAAACGTTTTTGCAGACTTTGAGGCCCTGTTGACCACATGTGACCTTGACCTCTACAAATTGCGATAGGATTCTTGCACTCACCAAGCTAGATCTACATACTTAGTATGAAGTTCAAGAAAGATGTACTTCTTGCGTTATTGTGTTTACCAGGTTTTTCAGACTTTCTTTTAAATGTTGACTGAAAATGACCTTTCACGTCCACCAATTTCAATAGGGTTCTTGTGATCAATAAGCTGAATCTGCATACCAAGTATGAAGTTCAACAAAATGTACTTTTTTGGGTGATCGTGTTCACAAATTTTGCAGACTTTTAGCTCTGTGAACCCAAACTTCACAGAAAACAATAGGCTTCTTGTACTCAATAAAATGGATCAACATACCAAGTATGAAGTTAATCCACCATTAACTTTTTGAGTTACCCTGTTTACAAGCAAGTGTGACATGTCACACATACATTAACACACAAACACAGACACAAACGCCATCCAAAAATTCCTTTTGCCTCCGGCAAGGAATAAAAAAATAGTACTACTCCTCCCAGAGGGTTTGTCTAAATCTGCTGCAATGTTGTGGATATTATGTATGAATGGTGGTGAACCAAACTTGTTCAGGAAAAAAATATTTTTGTCATCAACAAATTTCTCAAATAGATTCTTAGCTGTGCTTCTGCAGCATTGCTGCTCTTGGCATTTATACTGTATGTGATATTAAGGGTATTTGTGGCATTGAAATAGTTATTGAAATAAGCATTGAAATAGTTATTGAAATAGTTATTTTGAGGCCCACAATTCAACTCTTCCAACTGGTAGGTCATGAATGAGACACGGTCTGAGATTGCCACAATGACATCAAGAGCAAACCATAGATGCAGTTCTCACATTATGTTGGTGGCACATCTCAATGTCTGCAGTATATTACCTAGACATAATTGGGAATAGGGTTAACTTGTGTCAGGTGACAATATTTATATGTAAGCCCACACATCATTCAGTTTCATTTCTCACTTTGCAACTGTTGGCAAGTACTACCACTGAGCAGTGTCAACATAAAATGCCTGTATACGAATTATATTAAATTTAAATCTTACTTCAATGACAGCTCTTGCCAAAAATTATATGATAAACAACTCCTTCCCAATTTGTGTAGTGGATATATAGCATGCCTAAATACCGTGCAGTAACATTTTGGTTTTATATGTTAGGATCTCATACTGCAATGTAATTACCACAATAATATAAGAACATCCTACCAAAAGACAAATTTATTGCCCCAGTCTATAAAACTTTTGGCGAGCTCGATGAGAGGCTGCTTCTATGTTCTGTTACTTTCGTGATGTGTTTCCTAACATAACTTACCATTCATATTACCTGGAGAAGACGATGCACAACCAATACACACTGTATAGGCATAACCACATGATGTGATTCTAGATGAATCTTAATGTTACATGGTAGATAACAATAATATAGCTGTGGACAGTCCCTGGATTTCATGTGTGCTGTCATCCCCCCTGGGCTATCGACAACTTTTTTCAAAAGGCCCTGAATAATGTTACCCATTCATTGAGATCTATAGCTTTAACCTAGGCCTAAGCTGTGATGTTCTGCTAGGCCTACTACAAACATAAATTTCATTCATGGCTCACAGGTAAATGCAACCCAGATCATTGTATAATTCCATATAGCCTGTAATTCACACGAAAATCATGTTGCACCCTTAGGAGACAAACAATAAGGCTTCCAGTGTCCTTCAAGCTTTTGGCATTGGATTTTTATCTTAATTACACAAAATAGTTGATGATGTGTTCCACCACCTTGAGCATTTGAGAACATAGGACCACCAAATATACACTAACATAACCTCACAATTCATTCCCCTAAATTAAAATGTACAATGTAGGTACTTATCCCTGAGTTCAAAATGAGGAGAATGATCTTGTCCCATGAATTTTTATTAACAAAATGTAATGGTCACCTAAATAAATGGGGAAAATAGCATGGCCACCCAGCAGACCACCTATGTGTTAACTTTTCACAAATGATACCAGGATGCTGTAAGTTAGAAAAAACAGTGGGATAAAAAATGTCATTCTAGTGTAGTGTCCTTTACTACAATACAGTAACTGGTTCATTTACTGCATTGCTACAAAATCTACTATCTAATGCAGCAGTTTGTTGCTTGTACATCCCTGTCAGCCTGCAAGATGTCCCTGACATGTATTAATACAATGAACACCCACCCACACACACACACACATGCCGCACACACACTAATCAACTTTGTGTGTATCAAGTTTTCATATTCACCACCAGGGTCACAACACTATGTCCTAGCCAACCAGCAGAAGGAGGAAGTGCGATGCTTGTAACAGCACCTTGACTCTGCCTTAGTTGCCAGCAAGCTCATTATGCATGCAGACTTGTTCATTGAAGATTGTGTACTGAGAGATCATGTGTGTGAGTTCCACTATTAACTTTGATGTGGTAGTCAGTGTAAACGTGTGCACAGGGCAGATTACAATAGCAAAAGCAATGATAAATAACAGATTAACAATCGAGGGTGCTAATTGTGTAAACATTGGGAATCAAATGACTTACACCCCCAGGAGTACACTCCACTACAAATTTACATGCAATAATCCAACAATACTCACCGCTTGCAAATCAGATAATAAGAAACAAGGGGGGAGGGAGAAGGACTCGGGTTAGTTAGCATCCAGAGACAAATATTTAGTTGGATGAAGAAGGATGATACCTGATGAGACAAGAGCAGATCTGCAACAGTGAGGGCAGGATACTTCCAAATTCACTGTTTCCAATATGACCACACACCAATTTATTGACTATTTTTGGTACTAGACACATATATCCTATACGGAACCCTAAGTGGATGCCTAGCCATGAACACATGTAACCGAAAAGTTGAGCTAATAAAAAAGGGAAATAATGGATTGTCGCTGACCTAACATACTAAAGTCCAAAAGTCAGCTACCGTGATCTATAGATGAATGAAAACACTGTAACGTTTGGTATCCTGAAATGGGAAGAGGGGAAGAAGAAGCAGAGACTAATTTATCCAGTATCGACTCGCAACATGCTATACAAAATGGTCGGCAAGTTGCTGAGATGTATAAATTATTACCTGCTTCGCAAGGGAAATATTTCAGAGAAGGGGGATTGTTACAGAGGAAGGGCAGAGGAAGGGATACGGTATCTACTGCTTGAGTTATTCTACTAAGAACATCAAACCAAAAACCAACAGCCAAAACAGCCAATATCATTCCAAAATCAGCACAACATACAGCCATATAGCCTCTTAATATTTATAGAGCTGTATAATTTTACAAAATTTAACCACTAGACGTTGTCAGCTAAGTTTCTCAATCTGTACAAAGACTACTGCCTTCTTCAGTGAGAGCTGTACCTGTCTAATATTTGGTAGTGCTTTGTATTAATGAGCCAAGTACCTAAAAGTCAAACAATGTATCTTCCTTTCTTTTTCTTTTTTCTTTTTTATGTCTGAAATTCTGATACAGCAAAACAATGAAATCTGTTTTAGCAGGGTCAAACTTAACAGAGCTCGGAACAATTGATACAGCAGCACAGCATAAAAACGTCAAACAATTGAGGGGTACGACAATACAGTTGTTACTGTATGTGGTGCACATATTGTGATTGCTGGAAACCACTCCACAAGAAGGAAAAAAAAAAATGGAATGAGACTCTTTGTACAGTCGGTTGTAATATTGTAGTCACTTAGTTGACTTAGCACATGTATACAGATATATGTACATACATCTTCAATGCAACTCAATGCAATCTTCAAAATGGAAGCATCTATATATGACCTTTTGCTACAATGTGTTGGTTGGTTTTGCATTCTTTTGTTTTTAATGCTGTTCTATACTCCAGTCATATAAAAGTGATAAGTTTAATCTTCCAATTTTATTCCGAAAAAAAATGAAACAAAGAGTTGATGAAGTTGTTTTTTTTTCTCTTTTTTTTTCAATCTTATACCACTGTGATAAGGGCGGCATTTCTGGAGGTTGAAATATTGGAGGGACTCACTCCTTTAAACCTCATTTGTGAGAAAATCTTGGAGTAGGGGATGATTTTATATCCAGCATCACATAGCACAATGCTATATTCAAATATGTAATGCAATGTATTATGTAACGATAGCCCAGAAGTGGACATTCATTTAAAAAAAAAAAAAAAATCCATGATAGAGTAAGAGAGTGGCAAATTATGTGGAGAAACGCAGAAAATCAAGAGTGACAAAGAAACAGGCTGACAGTCACACAGACAGATGGAAAGACTGACAGACCAATATGCAGTACAATGCATTAGTTACTCTGGTTAAATTACATTCAAAGACTACTGTAGCTACAGTATTAGAGCTAACAAAATAAATTTGCATTTTAACATCATCTATCCAAGAGTTTTAATATATTTAACATCATGGTGACGGAAAGTTGAGGGCCAAGTCTGCAACTCGGCATCGTAACTTGCCAGAAAGAGTTGAGGGATGTTAACTACCAGTGACAAGCACTACCTGCTGTAGGCCGCAGGATCGTGTTACTATGAACCACAGTGGTGCACCATACCGATATTCTGCTCAACTACGAGTAGGTGAACATCGACGAGGTAAAATCTAAACGTGTAACCATTTCCTCAACCATCGCACAGACTGTCTTCTTCGTATTACTTACAGTAGTCAGGGGAATCAAACATGAGACATGGGCACAAATGGTCCACATACATGTATAATTGGCCTCCAGTTCTCAAGGTATTAATTAACCATAAAATGAAACACTACACAAATTCAAAATAATGTATCCATCGATGGTAGCCGTAGCCGTAATCATACACAATGTCAGTGTGATGCAACATATAGACAAAGGTCAATGAACAATGGAGAAACTGACAAGGAAATTATGAACAATGGCAATTTTTTCATACTTTCCCAGGGTTTAAAACAGAGCGAGATTGTCTGCAGTGCTTACATTATCGACGAAAAAAAACATAGACTCTACTATACAAAGCAAGTACCATGTTACCAGACTTCACTTGCAGTATAATAGTACGTACTATCTTTGTCCTACATAAAGTGTTTTTCTGCATCAAACAGCAACTAGACCGTATCAATGGTATGTCAACGATTTGAACATCTTCAAACAATGAATCTACAGATTGCCAATATAGTGTTTTTAATACTCGACGGAACACATTTCATCATAGATGTACAGTATGTATGGCAGATATCCAACCGAATAATGTGAACACGTTCACTGCTTCCAAGGTTGTTGCACTCACTCTTATTGGTTAACCGGCCAAGGTTGCCAATGTACACTGCACAGCAGGGACGAGCATACAGTACTTAGCTAAATATGACAGCAACCTTAGTCACGATGATGACCTATGACGATCAACAACGTCCCCAGCTAAATATCTAAGGAAAAAATCTGCCAAAGTTTGGGAGATGTGGGGTTGTGATAATTTGTCAATGTGTGGTGTCATAGTGCTAAAAGAAGGTGAAAATTTCCCCATTTGCAGATTTCAAGGCGAATGGACATCGAGTTGACAGTAAACGAGTCTTACGTCATGTTAGGAACTTCAATATTGTAGCTAAAGCATACATGTGCAAAAGACATCCTAAATACACTGGTCAGATAAACATTGTTATAATAGATGAAGAAAACCATTATTTAAATTTGTAACATTTTTCCTGAATGGTACATTCAGAAGGAGGAGTAAGTGGGCAGTGCCCAGCTAGCGAGTGTGCAGTGCTACAACGTTCCACTGTGTAGTTAGGTAGATGGGAAAGTGCAGATGTGGAGTGGGAGGGCCAAAGTAAATTTCAAACATATATGGAGCTTAATTTTGTGATCTTGTTCAAGTCTTCCAGCTTGTTTAGTATGGTACTGTACGGAACACAAAGTGTGATGTGTCCCAAATGGAACCAGATTAAATGTAAAATCCACTTTATTTACAGTAATTTAGCATTGAGGGCCGGACGTAGAGGGTGTGCACAGTGTTAAAAGGTTACCAGTTCCTTCTAGGCACAATAGAACGAGAGTGCTAAGGTTGTGGGGAAACAGCTAAGCAAGGAACTAAGTAAATTTTTTGTATATTGAATGACACATTTATACAGTATTGAAGGGTCTTACAAATACTGAACTGTGGACTCAAAATCTGAAGAACATTTTTTACACGACATGAAAGCAATGTAAACCTGTGTAAAACAAATTTATAAACTGGGATATATGGGATTGAATTGGAAACATGTCACAAGTTACTATTTGGTATATTGACATTTTATAATGACACTGTAAAAGTTTATCAAAACTTGTTCCAGCCATATAACAGATGACTTACTATAATCTGCATTTTGTGCATACTACAGAACAGGACTTGACCAGAGCGTAATCCAATGTCACACAATTGCAGCTTCTGAGAGATTCTTTATTACACTATTAATTATGTCATTTGTTCCTGCATCTTCATAGCCAAAGTGTTGTAAATTTATAGGTTTCATGCAATGCAAAAGCAAGGAAAATTTCGACAGATATTGTCTGAGACAACCAGGCCTTACTTTTAGTTGTGTGAACAACAAACTTCGTTGTCCTCCCCCCCCCCCCCCCTCTCTCTCTCCCAAAAAGGCATAGGATAGTAACAATGACCAATATGTGACCTGTAGGAGAGGAGTAGGTTTGGTTAACAGAACACCTGCTTTAAGGATGATACCAATGTACCTATTTGGGAGTAGATGTTACAATGCAATCAGAACTTAATGTAAACAACTTGTCGTTTGTGAGTCTGTTTGTCGGACAGACGACTTTCAGAGTTGGTGGTGGTTGTCCAAACATATATTTGCTCGTCTCAAGCAACTGGACGACCGATACTAATTTGCCTTGCAAGGGTTATGACCATGAATACAAGACAATCTGGGACAGTCTGATATTCCTCTTATATGCCACATCCCCTTTCCCACATCCCCATCCCCTTTCCCACATCCCCTCCCCTTTCCCACATCCCCCTCCCCCCTCTCAGACAATACCCAAATGATATAGGTGACATAAAATTACTTTAGAACTAAAGAATATGGAAGAGTAACAGACCAGATACTAATCAGCTGAATGTCTTTGAAGACCTGCTATTTGTCCAGTACATGTTTACAGTTCAATTATATTGATCAAATTTTCAATCTTCTGGGGAAGTTATTAAATCAATACAGACCAGGAAACAGATTTTAATCACTATTTTACAATATTATATATGGCTGTTTGGACAGTGGTTTCAACCAAGTGAAGATTTGAAACAGTTGTTACTTGTAACTCAAGAAATAAAATTTTTGATACCCATTTAATTTAGTAAATTCAGAAATATTTTCCCTTCCAACAATCATTTAAAGTGAGATCACATCCCAATTTACAATTTGTTCAAAAGTTGACCTGAGTTTACTTAACTAACCAGTGTGAACCACTAATTCCCTCCCTCCCAAAAGCTCTTCCACCAGGCCAGATTTTAACAGCCTTTGTCTGTGTGACATGATGATTAGTTTCAACAATTCCAAAGACCACAGAGGTTATGCAATAGGCGGATTACTGGTCAAGTTTACAACTGGGACTACACAAAGAAACAACCCATATGCCATGTTCTATTTTCAACAGAGCTCATCAAAGCACTACTACAGGAAATCATCAATCGTTTCGACTGAGCCACTATTAAAAGAAGAATGGAAGCAGTGAGAGAGAGAGAAAGAAACACATCTACGTACAACAAACAAAGACTTGCTCTTGGCACAAACATCTTTTTGTCTTTCATGAATTACAAAGAGAAAGAAATGCTGTGGGATGGACTGACATGAAAAGTCAATTAAGATCAGACAAAGCATTGGTGTCATAAGAAGCTGCTTGATCCATATTATATATAGCTAAATGTAGTCCATTGTTCTGCATGCTGAGAACGATAGCAAATTCCGTCATTATTTCTCCCTATATAATGACGAAACAATGTGAACCTGAAATTGCTACACAAAAATTATTATTACGGAGGTGGGGCACTCTTCCCCTTAAGATTCAACGGCAGTACTTTTAAACAAAATATTCATCTTAAAATAAAAATTTCTGGCAAATAAATGAAGGGCAAGGGTTATACATCTGTGGACCACCATATAACATGTTTCACAAACGTTGGCTTGATCATTCGATTACCTATACAACTGCATATAAGGGTGTTTCGTGGGTATTCATATCGAAACGAAGCATCTACAGAGTGCAGTTACCCGACATGTTTCAGCACTGATGATTTTATCAATTTTGGGCTCGCATCACACATACAAAGTGACACTACGTTGCAATTTTTCCAAACGGCAGTCTTACAGTTTACTAACGGCCCAAGAATAAATTAAAACCATGTGATCTCGATTAAGATGCAGCCCGTCTTAGGTCGTAACGATGGGATAGATGCTGCTTTGTTCTGTGAGCCAAAAATTGGAGAGTTTAGAGAAACTAATTAGCCTACTCACCACACTCTTTCTGCAGTAATTTTCTCTATTGCATTCTCTGTGTTCAACGTCATGACAGGGACAGTCATTCAAGGCCATTTGGCTACATACAGACTAAAGCTATTCCTTGCCGGTGTAGAAGTAGACCCACCGTTATCAATCGGTCGGAATAATACTACATCTCTTTGTTTACGGCCTCTTGGCGAGCAAGACGGGGAAAAAAAGTGTCTGATGATGGAACCTTCCCCGGGTACAGCTCGACATAAGATTACAATTTTCTTTTTGTCAAATTCAGACAGCCTACATAATTTAACATTCATTAAGCAAAGTGATTACCGATTCCACTCAATTCTATATTTTTGGTCTGCCCATACATGTTTTCCACAGTCCTGACTGGTATTGACGACATGTAAAAAGTCTGACAGGAAATATATCCAACATCCATTTCTTTTTCTTTCGTTGTTTTTCTGTCACTGTCGTCTCCGACGGCAATTCTTTTTCTTTCGTTGTTTTTTTTCTTTTGTTGTTTTCTTTTTGTCAGTATATTAATAGAAATGAAAGTTATGAATTCCTGGTCTGCCAATGGACTACATTTGTAGAGAATTTTAGTATCGAGTACTTTCAATCCAAATTTCACCAAAATCAATCAACCTGTATGATGTAAAAGTTATTCTGTGCTGTACTGTATGTACTGTATCTAACACAAATCTATTTAATATCCCAGGAAAGCACAGCATATTTGTGAACACTAATAATATAATTATAATAATCTGTTAACACTAATAACACTAAGTGACAAGTGATGGTTTTAATTCAACAGGTAAAGGGCAGGCAAACTAGGGGGTAGCGATTCTCAGAACCGCTACCCATACCCATGCAATACAAAACAAAAGGAACGGCTCCCAAACTTCCCCCAAGAAACCTTCCCAATCAAAAGGATACATCACTGTACTTATCGGGATGCATATGAAATATGACAACTTATTCTTCCTTCCGAAAACACCAAAAAAGGACCTAATCTTAACAGAACTTTTTCCGAGCAAATTGGGTCGAAATCCGAGCACAAAACAAACGTTCTAGACACTTTGGGTGGTAGAATGAGAAAGGAGGTCATTGGCCGGAGGTTCGGCCATAGAGGGCGCAGTCTTAAAAGGTTACCAGTTCACTCTGGACACAGTAGGACAAGAGTTTTTAGGTTGTGAGGAGGCAGGTAAGCAAGGAGCGAAGTAAATACGTTGCTTCAGGGTTACTTAAAAATCACTTCTTAAAACCATTTTCAACTCCCCAGAAAGTGCACTAGGCTTTTACCCTGTACCAGTTGAATAACATAATTGCCTTTTCCCATTAAATGTAAAGTAGCCTATCATTCAACTTAAACTGTTCAGCATGCGTAAGTTTGATATTGATGATAAAGTTTTATGTTGATGCTTTTCGCAAACAAACAACACAAATCCCATATCAGTGGTTCATTGGCTTGTCAGTCAAGTCACATTTCAAATAATAAGTAAAAGTAAAAAATGTTTCACGTTTTCTAATTTGTTTCATCTTATCTTTTCTTTTCTTTTCCTTGTATTTCGGCCGGTATGTTATTAGTACTAATTTACGAAAGGAAAAGTGTCCGAACAACAGAATATTCAGCATCAAAATCAATCACTTGATGTAAAATATCTAAATGAGTGTCCTAAGTTCCTAACCTTACTCAAATAATGCTTGATGAGTCTGGTCAGATTATCGGTCAAATGCAACAAAATAAAAGTTCCTGTTTTCAATGTTTAAATATATGCTATGGAAGCTTCAAATGAAAAGTTCTATCAACTTCAGGTTTGATGTTTGTTTTTCCCGGTACGTGCTCAAACTCATGAAAGATGTACTTTCATTTTGACATTACAGCTAGATATAACACTTACAAATGCAGGAAATCTGATTGAGCTACAGTACAACAAAACACAATACGGTACCTGCTTTAACCACAGCAATGATGATTTCATTGCTAATTTATTTCCGGTTCATAGTACTACAGTCTTTAATTTACTCTAATGAATCATATTTATCATCTGGTATATCATTGAAAAGATTGTATACACTTTTAAAAGATCTTGATATTTATGTTACATTTCCAACTGGTGCGATTTACAAACTGAAGGTTTCTGACTACTGTAAATTTTTCTGTCTCGCTAGCAACATCACCCAATAAAGGTTTAGCAGCAACAAAGCTCTAAAAGGTCTCCCAATATCGTTTTATTTTTTTAAATCATGACTTCCTCCTTCAATACTTTCTACAGTAAAATTAGAAAAGTTGATCTTATAACATAACAGGTCACTACTACTGTATGCATATATATGAAAATGTACTCTCTACAAAAAATAAAAAGAATTGTTTAAGCTTCTCTGGTTACATGCTCCTTTAAGCTAGCTAACATAAAAGAAGAAAGAGAAAAAAAAACCAGTGCCTGAGTCATAACCAGTGAAACAGAAGAATTCACTCAGTGCCTCGGAGAAATCTTAATGTGTGTATATATGCTATTTTATACGTTGGCATTTTGGTAAGTACTGCTTACTGTACTGTACATAGCCTTGTAATGATGTAGTGTGGAGTACTACATACAGTACATATATATAGTAGTGTCCCAAAAGTAAATTGTGTGGTATGTTGCACTTGCTTTTTTATTTGTTTAATAATGATACAAAGTCAAAGTACAGATTTTGTACAGAGTAATGAGCGAGCTTAAGGATCTCTTGTGCCAAAGGTTAACAATAATACTGGTATGATCCTTACAGAGGGTGTCAAGTTTATAGATACTAAGCAACCACTGTGCCTATTAAATAATGACAGTTATACATGTATTTTAGTTTTTAAAATACTGCACTATGGTAAACACAAATTTATGATAGTTCCCCAGAAAGACAAAGAACAGTTCTAAACCTACTGTACCTGTAGCATATATCTTGCAAACGAGTTTATATAATTCATAACTAAATTCTTCATATGTGGTAGGTAGCATATAGGACAACTACTGCACATACCCCATGCAGTAACGCCAATGAAGGAAAACTACTGTTTTATAGATCTTACGCATATGGCAGTTTACGAATGTAAGGGAGCTCATTTGCTATGTGGGGTGCATGAAATCAATTTTCGCACAATGTGCCAGGTCTTTTAAGACACCTTTTCTATCTGTTTCCGGTCCTTTCATTATAATGAGCAAAGTTCTGTCAACAAGTACTAGACTGTGGACAGACCGTGGACATACTAAAATATTTGCCAATTAGCCAACAAGGCCCATAGAAACTGTCAGAAAATGATGAACCATGTAAGTCTAGATTTCCTGCAACATTTGATGAATGATGGCCCTTGCATGTTACACAAGGATTCCCACAACAACATCAGGCATATATATATAAACCATGTACTTCTGAATGGATGGAAGTATCACTGAATTTGGCTCTAATTGTGCACTTGTAGCAATGCTTTGATATTACCAATATACAGATTGTTCCCATTATTTTAAATGTGCTATCCACTCTCCACCAATAATCTGTTCAAGTAATTTGTATGAGTTCACCAAAGATAGTGCTACACAACATAAAGCGGGAGGTCTTTCCGCATAAATTCGGATAAGCCTGGGTTTCCAAGGTTTTATCAATTATTTAGAACGACCGTTATTCACTGTTAATCGGATACTGAAGTATCTCTCATCTCCCCCCATCCCTCCCTCCCCCCTCTCCCTCTCAGACCTTTGCAGTCTTTCCTGTCCCAATTCTGACGCTCACAAACAGTCATACATTGAGAGATGATATATCCTAAAATCCTCCCTAGATTCTGTCAAGGCTTCATAGGATATCACCATTTTGAAACAAAGCCTCAAATGAGTAGCTTCTGAAGCGTAGCAGCAGTATGATAAGGCCATTGCGGCAGTAGCAGCGGTGGAGGGAAGGTAGACCGCACAGGCAGCAGCAGAGTTTTATCAACCTCGCTGCGTCCCTCCGAAGCAGCTTCTATTTACATTCCCTAGGGGCCATGTCAACAGTTTCTGGATCACAGTTCTAACAAAAGCTTTAAACCTGATGAAGAACAGTTTACCAACCTTCCTCTCACAGGAGGGGAGGAAGAATGCTCTTAAAACAGCTTGACACAATTTGAAACAGATACTTCGGCCAAAGCTCGGGTCAAGCTTCGAATGCGAGAGAGTTTCTCGAACCCTCCGTACCAGGCAATTATGACACCAAGTACAGGACATCCATATCGTGTAAATATTCACATACATGTATCATATGATCGGGCATACACTGATTAGAATGGAAACAAAAAATAAACAAAAACATGTATTCACATAATACTCTAGGGTTAACAATAACACTATGATTACCGGTTTTGCAAATTTTGTGTACTCAACCACACTTAGCCTTCATGACTTGGAATGCCAAGGCACCCTAATGTTCACATATAATTAATTGGACAACCCTCCCAGTTCTAGGAGGCCTAGATGTAAAATTTTAGAATCATTCCGCAGCTCCTAATGGGCAGGTTGTTAAATGCTTAATCCACTACAGAATTTTTCTTTTCCGTGCTGTCCTATTTCATGTTTCCAAACCTTATTTTCATCATTCCTGAAGCAATCTTGGTAAGCGAAAAGACGAAGTTTGTAAATTTTTTCGCTCACTATAGCCTTTCCCTTTACATTGGAAAATGGTATGATCCCATTGTGGGAAGCACAAGAAGCCAGGTGCAGATCCAGAAACATGTTGGGCATCACTCACCCCCCCCCCCTCCCCTTATTTTCAACCCCACAAAAATAGTTAGTAAAAAAGTACTTACTAGTACTTACTAGTACAACCTTATGTGTAGACCTACTGTGAGTAAAGACCTAATTCATAGTCAAAGAATGCACCATATCATATCTAAAGGACAACCACACCTTACATATATGTCTTGTACTAAATATTGGAATGATCACTTATAGTATCTAGGCTGAAAATTGGTATATTAAAAAATTTATGTTGTCCTTCCCACAACCAGCTTACTTGCTTTATTTAAATCCAAAGCAACAGTAAAGCATTATTTGTAAGTGGCCAACAACAGTACCATCAAAACCATCAAATCTCTTCATGTAACTTGAAACATATAAGCAAGTACATACAGTCTGCACCAGCTTGCAGAGCATAAACAGGCTTAAAGGGATATTCCACTAGCAGGCAACACATACTGTATGGAAAAGAAAAATATTCCACTATACATTCTTGTCCCTAACTCGAGATGGTTTGATCCAATGTAACCTATTTTGGCAGGCTAAACTCTCATTCTTTTTCCGGGGAATGGTTCACAGTCGGTGGTCTGTGATGTCACATATATTCTAAAGCTTTATTTTTTCCTATTATAATCTCCTCCCTTGTTATATTTTTCTTTGACATGTTTGAAATGTTTTCTCTGTAAAATTTCTGTACTCTGAATTTTGTAGAAACATTATTTTCCTCCATGATTGTGTTAAATAAATTATAGAGCAAAAACAAGACCGTTTCCAGCTAACTGATGTGACCACATAGTTCCCTCTGCTTTTGCACTCACAATTTACCAACAGAATTACAAAAGTACATATATCTCGGTGATACAAAATGCCACGAGGATGTGGTCTTGGCCTTAAGACGCTGACAATTTCTAGCATTTAAATTTTGCTAAATTATCGTCAGCAACCAGAATATCCTTTCAATTACATAAAACTTTCATGTCTCCAAGATCCCCCCCCCCCTTACAACATGTGTTAAATGAGAGTTCATCCTTTTCAGATTGTGTAATAATATATATCTGCATACTCAGCACCTGATTGAGGCAAGCCCAGAAATCATGCAGATATGAAGAAAATCGGCAAATACTAGCTCATCACAAATATCGTTGAAATATATTGCAGCCATTTACCAACAATAAGTAAGCTAAGTTTAGTACTTAGTCGTGCACACTGGAACACAATTTTTTCCTGTTTTTCTTGTCTGATGTACGATTTGAATGTGGAGAGTTGATAGTAGATTTGGGGGGGGCGCAGAAAAACCGACCAGCACATGATGACATGGTACATGTGCCCTTGACTGCTATGAGATAAAAGTTGATTAAATATGGAGAAAATACCAGTAGCACAATAGATCAATACAGGATTGGACACTAAAGAGAGGTCTACGTTCTGTCTACTTCCCCCTGCAGTACTTTTGAAGGTGGAGTCGGAAATTCTGTCGTTTAACTTTTCCACTTTAACAAATTTCAATTCCTGGTCAACTTTGCCTTTGACCCCTGAAAATGTTCCCACTCAACAAGCAACAGCTTGTAAAAGCAACAGCTTTGTAAATATTTACCGTGTACTATTATCCCCGGGGAAAAGAAATGCCAGTCCAGTTTCACTCTCTATTCAGTTCTTTGAGAAAATATCTAGCTATACTACTGCACATGAGGTTAACAATGTCAATGAAAACTATACAGCTCTGAAGATGAAATCCAACATTGTGTTCACATAATGTCCTTTTGCAATCAACTTTTTTTGGGGTGGAGGGGGGGGGGCCTGATGGCATTCAAGCTGCTTCACCCCGAGCTGACTTCTCAAAAGTAGATTATCAAAGGAGAGTGGGCCTAGCTGTTAAAAACCACTGGAAATTTATAGCTAATTAAAGTCCACACTCAAAGCACAAAGAGTCTGGTTATATATTTTCTCTGTCAGCAAAATAACTCTCACAGAATTACCTTCAAAGTACTGTAGACAACTAGACAAGGTATTTTCAATTTTAGTGAGTTGCCTTTGAACCCATCAAACCTGTATGATAATTACTAATATGCACAATTCAGTTCTCAGAGAGTCTGTACAGGTAACATTTGTGCCTGTCTTACTGGCACTTATAAGCATCCATTCTTATCTATGCTGGTTTACACCTCAACAAGATATTCACGAAACCCAAATTCCCTTTTCTCCGGGAACCAAGCTGAAAGCATCTCAGACCGTACAAAGTAAGAAAATTATACTCACATAGTCATGAAAAGCTTTTGCTTCACTTGAGTGTTCACATGTATCTCTCCTCTCCGGTGCAGCACAGTATAAATCCCAAAATACACTGTGTAGTGGAAAAGAACAATTAACGCACATGTTAGTACTATCTGAATGTTAAGACCAGTGGCAGAGCTACAGGTAGGGGTATTGGTCAGGGAGAGCGGAGCGGAGCGCCACCACAGGTTGGATACTCCCTAGATCGCCGGAAATGACCCTTTCCGGGCCTTACTAATTTGCAGATAAACGAAGAATAAATAGGTGTCAGAAAATTACACCAACAAAATGTGACAAATGTCAATAGGTATTTGAGAGCGCAATAAAAAAGTCAATAATCGTGAAAAAGTAAAAAGCTGAAAAGGGTGCCAGCAGTCCATTTGAGTCCGTCAGGGGGGCATCCGCCCCCTCTGACTGTATGGACGCCACGGGTTAAGACTATGTGTTACTGTTTCAAATTGACCAGTTCCACTTACACTAGCTTACGCATCTAGACAACAATGTTCAATGAAGACTTGCCCTCTCCTGTCCGGCCAACTGCATTGGCCAGTGATGTTACAATGTTAATGGATAATGACCTGTACTACAACGAATTACCCTATCACTGTAATTTAACCTTTCAGATAAAAAATTCCTCAGAAACATTACTTTGAGAAAAGTCTGTACTGATTAGTCACTGGAGGAAATCTGGTTTAAAATTGTCCATCTTAAGTAACTGTGGTTAACTGCAGCCAGCTGCTTTAAGTAAGCCATTGTACATTTATGGTAAATAGAACTAGTTCATAAAGGTCTGGAAGAAGCCACTGACATTGTGACTTGTTTGAAATACCTGCAAATTTTAACATTTTTTAATAACTTTCCATGCCATCATTGCCAGACATTTTAAATAACTTTCCATGCCACCATGCCAGATTGTCATTCACAAGCTTTTTGTGACCTTCAACTCTCTTTTTACTTTCATGAGATTAGATTCATGATGGAGATGCAGTAAGCCAGTTTTTATATGTAGACTGCTTAAGTACTGTAGACAGTGGAACTGTGTACCTGACAGTAACATTACACTGTACTACTAAGTACTACTAGGGTAGCAGGGAATCATTTATCCGGTATTGCTATGTTAAATGTAAATATGTGTAGCACTTTTTGTGTACACAAAAGTCATACTATCATCAGTATATTTACAGTACGTGATTTAAATAAAATTGATAATCCTAAAAAAAATTAGTAAGGCAAGTTACACTAAATTATTCTCCGGGTAGTGCACGCAAGGTACCGGACAATGAAAATGTCATCATATCCCAGGAGCAGGTTGATAAGCAAAGATAGCACCAGCTACAACGATGGTAAGCAACCGATGTTTGGGTAGCAAAGGATTTTTCAACGGATCATGAGATCGTTTTTAGAAATTATGATAAAACGAATGTCAACTTATCTTTTTAAGTCAAAGTAACGTAATAAGTTGGACACAGTGGTCCTGTGTACCAATCTAAGCATAGCACTGTCGCCTCTTCAAGCCAAAATCGAAAAACTTGTGGCAAGGGGGAATGCAGAGCCAACCATCATATTTATCAACCATATTCCAGGGACATTGTAATGAAAAATTTGGGGGGGGGTGGGGGGTTGATCGCTGGTTCACAGCTGAATGCCAGCATTTTCTTTGCAGGGTCGAGGTCTAAAATAGTGAATCTTATAACTTGTCTGTACATAGTATACAGAACATCATAATAGACAGATAATCATACAGTAGCTTTCAATTAAAACCAACAAGTGAGTGTTACTTACCACCACCATGAATGTAAGAACCCTGGTGGCTCTCCTAATGTTATGTTTTTCTCCCACCTAATCTGTAAAAGACAAAAAAAGTTAAGTGAATAGTAAGACACACTGAAGCATCCCAAGATCAAAGCTGTATTAAAAGAATGGACAGAGTGGGATTTTACTCTTGGATTGAGTGCAGTGTTGTAGCCACGCCGGTTGGCGCCGGTCGGGCGTAATCGCCACTAGTGCTTACCGACCGGCACTCAGAGTAAATCAGCATCCTACCGACCGCCACTCAAGCTTCCTACCGACCATCACAAAAATCAGTGAATCTTGGAATAAATGAAATCTAAATACACTGAAAATTACCTGTGTCAAACTCGAAATAATTTACCCAAAATATTACTATTCTGAATAAGAATATAGAATACTGTAGTCCGATTCTCTAGCCTGAACAAAACCAAATCAAAATAGGGGTAGAATAGAGCCGCCTAGAGCCATTGAAATCAACTAAAACCCTGTAGCTTCGGGGCTTCGCCCCTCGAACCCCACCAAGGTCCCCTGGACCTCACGCAGAGTAGGGCTCGCTATGCTCGCGGGCTGGCTTCGCTCGCCATCGTCAGACAAATTAGCCGCCACTCTCTTCAAATTAGCCAGCACTCACTTTCTCCTGGCTACAACACTGATTGAGTGCAATCAACTTCATGCAAATTACAGTTCTCACGGAAAAGTATCAATCTCACAGAATTATTCGAACATGTTTACATCAAGAATGGCATCGTCGGCTGATATGATAGCAAAAGCATTGAAAGCATCAAAATAGTCCAAACCTCACTGCTTTGGTTTCAAACCTTCGTTGAAACCAAAGTCAACCACTGTTCAACAACCTACCCTCCCAAGCTAACTTCCAATACTGGACTACACTAGATACTTCACACTAGGCTAGGCTAGCCTAACAAGACAGTACAACCGGTAATCATTAGGTTCTCATGGATGCAGTGCTTGTAGTAGTAGGTGAGAAAAGAAGGACAAAGGAAATCTTCTGACTTCAAAAACTCTCACTCAGATGAAAATTAAAGGTATGAATTAAATCATTAATCTTCGTTCTGCAATGTCTCATTGCCCTTGTTCATGTTGCTAGAGTTCACTGACCTCTTTGTTTGCAGACCAGAAGATTGTGGCCATCAAATTGCAATATAAATTTAGTGGGTTAAATCTCTGAGCACTACTTTCTTAACAGACACATGGCACATCTCTCAGAGAGAAAGTTGTTCAGTGACCTTTGACCTTTCAAATACAAATTCAGGGCTGTCATTTTGCTGCACAGTAATCACACAAGTTTGTCAAGAAAAGGTGTATCATATTAACATTATCTTGCTCTGTGTTCCACTGATGGAAACCTCACAAATAAAGAGTAACTCATAAATATTACATGCTTATTTCAACAATACCAAATATGAAATTCTAATTTACCCACCATCATCCAACAGGCAGGCAGCTTACTGTACATTCTGTACAGTAAGTAATAAGGTCTGTATAAATCTGCTTCTCTTTGAGTGAGACTCTAAGCCACCTACTGCACAGTACATACCACAGGTTTCAACATTTGTGACCTTGGTTGATGAAGAGTGAGTTTTCACCAGTATTACCACAAAAGTAAGGATTTGTTTGTATCCAGCTAAGGAGAACTAATGTCCATTTAAATTACACACTAGTGTACATGTTACATGCTCACAGTTGTTTAGCTTGTTGGTTGGAAATACATGGTTACAAAGCATTTCTTTTTTACATTACCTCAAAGTACATAAGACCACAAACAAGAAAAACATTTTTTTTCTTATATTCTGTCAGCAAACAAGTGGAATGCGTGATTGAAATGTTTACCTGCAATTGTCACACTTGGATCATTGAGTACCTATAAATAATTTTAATCTTATATAAATAGGCAATGCACGACTAAATTTTGGAATAAAATACCATGACTGCTTGCTCCTACTGTTCCATTGCATACTTGAGTAATTATGTTGCCAGCGTGTATCACTGCTGGTGGGAGAGCTGTCAGGTTCATCATCTACCACTTGAACTTACACACAGTCCTCAGATTGCAAGAGACACAGTAAATTAGAGTATAGAAATAAATATTTCACTAATAACTGAAAACATTCATCAATGAGGCAGTAATGCTACCACAGACAAAATGTTTGCATCCCAGGAACACAAGTCCCCAAAAAAACTTTGTTTCCCGCAGTTCCCGTGTAAAAAGCTTGCGTCCCAATCAAACACTGGTCAATTGCGTTTATTGTATGACCTACTGAACTTTACTAGTGTAGTTGTAAAGATGCGATCGTATCATTGTCTATATACTTTGTGAATGTTCTACACAATATATAGGGCAGATGGTTCAGTGCCCTAGCTTCACTGGTTTACCGTTGCGGCCTGCCCCGCCCCTCTTTTCACCGCCCAGCACCTCTTTCAACCGCCCTTCTACTTCCCTAGTCGCCAAATACGTCATAGCTCAATGCTTTGACCTTGCAGCAATTTGGCAAGGCCCCGAAAAAGTTTCCATCTCGTAAAAAAAAGCTAGTTGTGAGAGTGTACTTGGGTTTGTTTCTCAAAGACAAAGTTTGCGTCCACCGGATGCAACCATTTTTGGAGATTTTTGCGTCCGCCTGAAAAAACATTGCATCACGGACGCAGAATCCTGCGTTCATAATAATGCTAATGAGGTCACATACTGTAATTTGCAGGAACAGACCTATAGATAACAGCTACAACAGAGTGTAGTAATTTTTAATGATTTGGTTGCAAGGACATAGGTTAATGTTTAATGTTAAGTACTAAATTCAAGGCATGCTTAAAGAATTGCTTTTTTAAAAGTCACAACACAATTTGAAATCATCAATTACTGAGATACTGTAGTACTGCTGTACAGTGGCTATCTATATAGGCAAAATGCCTTACATGAGCAATGTACAAATTCTGGTTCATACAGTACAGTAGTTCATATCTACAGTATAGCATTCAGGAAACATATTGTGAGGGCAGTGAGACTAGTCACATACCAGCAAGAATATATATAAATCTTGCTTATCATAGATACTGTACAACTTGACTTCCTGTTACAGAGGTACTGGTTCAAGCTTTTCAACAAGTGAGGGAGCTGAAGAAGCTGTTGATCTCGAATCATCCCAAAATGTGGTTACATGAGCACCCCCATAACATATTGTTATAATACAGTATACCATTTAACAAGTTTTCAGCACATTCAGCCTTTATAGACTTTGTAAGTGGTCACATGGTTCGCAGGTTTCTTCCGGGGTGGAAAAAAACCGCTTAAAAACCGGACAAAATGGAAGAAACTCATTTTTTGGGGAAAAACTTTTGATAATGTTTCATAAAAACCTGCAATGATTTCTAACTATGTAATAAATGGACAAGGAGCCCTATCGTGTCATCTAGGTAGTCTATATCTAGGTTTGAAGCACATGACCTGCTTCCAGCATATACTGTACACAATATAGTAATTGGCTACTAGCATTTTTCTTTTCTTTCATTTTCTTGGTGTTCATTGTATTAAATCCTCAGTGCATGGGCTAATCATGGTTAATCAATCATACAGTATGGCCAGTTACACAATTCTGGTTGATCGCAAGATGATAAGTAGTCTTTCAATCATATTGTGATTCATAAGCAAACATCTTTTGGTGTAGAAAAACAACCCAAAATTATAATCAAAACAAAAATATCATATTTTGATGGTTTCAATGGTATGCATTTCAGTCAGATAGTGGTAAACTATTTGTCTCTGTACATATCATGTATGTGGGTTGTGCTGCGTATACATGCAAATTTTCACAGTTTCTTCCGGTTTCTTCCCAAAGAAACTGAAAGAAACCCGGAAGAAACAGGTTTCTTCCAGTTTCCTCCAGGTCCCCGGAAGAAATAGGTTTCTTCCGGAAGAAACCGAACCCTGTAAGTGGAGTTTGCAACATGTACTTTTTAACCTTTGACTGAAACGGACAATATTTCGCACTTGTACAGGAGCATGACACAGCCATATTGTCATATTGGTATAATTTGCATTTATAGCGAGGGATGTTTATTTATGACCCTTGACCCAGCAAAGTCATTTATTACAAAGGCGCTACAGCCGATGTCCAGGCACCAAGTCCATCAGACTTAATGGTACAAAGGACTTTGAGACATGCATGTCTTTTACCAAATCTGGCCAAGTTTGACCATTGGTCTCCATTGACCATGTGACATTTGGTGTAAATTCACACTTACAAATACGACAATAAACTGGAAAAGATTCTGATATCTTACAAGTGTTTGAGGTTTCTTGCCACTTTTTAATTTTGGTACTATAAATACTTGTATAAGGAGAAAATCCATGGTTTTAGTTCTTGACCTTTGAACTCTAACTTTTGAACCTTATGAATCAGTATGTCATATAGCTCAGAGGAACTACTGTACATCAGGGGCCCAGTCACAAACTACAGTAGTCCAGGTTTAAGAATTCACAGCTTTCTAAACTTTGACCTTCACTGACTGTGTCCTTAGCAATTTTACACTAATACAGTATAAACTTTGAGACTCTGATATCATACATGGGTTTGAGTGTTTTGGTTATTTTGTAATTTTCTTACATGTATATATATAGTGTAATGACTGTTTGTGTTTTCTCCTTTGACCTCCGACCTTTGACCCATGGCATCATAAGTCACAGATGTGTTATACCCCATGCCTCATTAATTTATTCAAATAAAAGTGTTTTGCTTTGATTCAAGCAAAGAGTTGAATCTTGCATCTATAGTTCAATGATAGAATAGGGACTGCAAACCTTACAAAAAGCCTCTTAGTCCGAAGAGTCATCATGGATGGAAATCTTCCAAAACGCTAGGACTTGCTCTGAACTGAAATTCTTACAATTTAGGGCCTCATAGTTTGCACAGTAATGGGGATCTTATAAAATGCCCATCCATACAACAGTGCAGATGATCAGGGACTGGAAAGCCTTGCAATTTAACATTTATTGTCTGAGCTGGGATTGCAAACCTTGCACCAGAACAAAAAAGCATAATGCCCATTTGGTATGAAGAAGATTGTCTCTTGTTTTGAACAAGGATTGAATGCCATTTATTACAAGCCCTTACAGCTGAGCAGGTTGCAGCAAAATATTGATATAACATAGACAAATGATGTTGCAAGATATGGTACAACAAATTACAGTTTACAAGCCATGCCTACTTTCGACTCGGTAAAATCCGGTCACAATGATTGGTTTACCCGCACACACTGTGCAATGGATCGATATCAGTGTGAAAATAGTCTAAAAATATTAAACCTCAGTCTCTTATTTCTGACACATAACCAGAAAGCCAGAAGGCTTTGTGATCCCTTGCGGTAAAATTCCAACTCAACTCAACTACACTACTACACCTGATGATGCATAGCAAGATGAGTAAAATTTGTCCTAGCACTGCAAGTGGGTATCATAAGAGATTTCCAACTCCCTAAACCATCACATTTCTAATAATACTCACTAGTGGGCATCAATCAATTAAGTCACTGAAAAGAATTTTACAATACAAGCTTAATGCCAAAATGTTTCAATATCCAGAGTAACTTACTGTAAATAGTAACACTACACACTACTATACAGAAACATGGAAATTGCTGTACCTAATGGAGCTCACAAATCAGTGCTGTAATGGCTGTGACCCCTTTAAAAATGGACATTAATGAAAGGAAGTTGTTTATTCCCTAGATGGAATATTATGACAACTTACTGCAGGGAGGGTGGGGGACCAAATCATCTCCTACATAACTGTATTACAGGGATTTTAAGGCCAATTTAGGAGCCATTTGATATAACCTGTTGACCCCTCAGAGTGTGGAACTGACAAGGGTCAAGTGTGTTTATTTCTGTAAGTCACCCAACTCAAGAGTATCAACTCTCTATCAACAGAATCTTCACATACTAAACCTGAGCAGTAGTTGACCCAACTATGTTCGCCCAAAAACAAAGCAACCAAGTCACTGTGAAACACCATCATACCAAGTATGAGGTTCATCCAAGCTTTCCTTTTGAGTTTTCGTTTGTCAGTATAGACATTCAACCTAGAGCTTCAAAAAACATTACAGCTCTTGTATGGACTAAGGTGGGTGTACTGTACAGTACATTCTGAGTATGAGCTTCATAGCAGCTTTCCTTTTGAAATTATCATGAGTGCAAGGATTTTAAGACTTTGACATACATATATTGGACCTCAAATGACCTTTGACCTTCCGGAAAACGAAAGTAACCGAGACCGTACTGCAAGGCACCTACATTCCAAAAATGGGATTCATCAAAGCTACAATTACTGAGTTAACTAGTTTACAAGGTTTTCAGATTTTTGCCTCCTGTTGACATGAAATGAACTCTGACCTCTATCAACATCTGCTCAAAGTGTAGTACTTAGCAAGGGGCACCTTCCATCTATGTCATTAAAGATGCTATGGATGTTCAGTAAGCTTGTTTACAAGGTTAACATATTTTTGCCCACTGGTGACCTCAAGTAACCTTTGACCTTGCTCAATAATGAAAGGGAAATCTACATGTCAAGTTTGAAGTTCATGCATAACCCTTGGTGAGTTATCGTGTTTTACGAGTCAAGCGTCACATACACATGTGTACACATGTACACGTCATCACCATTTTCTAGATCTCTTTTTGGCCTTTGGCTAGGAATCAAAACTTCACAAATTTTCACTTTGTTGCCAGCAAAGTCTGTAATTCGTGGCATGGAAAA
The DNA here is from genome assembly GCF_037975245.1 of Apostichopus japonicus. Classification (NCBI taxonomy): domain Eukaryota; kingdom Metazoa; phylum Echinodermata; class Holothuroidea; order Aspidochirotida; family Stichopodidae; genus Apostichopus; species Apostichopus japonicus. Next base: position 11,377,841 of record NC_092562.1, on the reverse strand, counting down.
ACTTTGTATTCTAATTCTGACACCGCATTTCTTTTCCAACAAACTCATAGGAAATGAAGAAATGACAATGTCAGCAACATTACAGAAATTTCCATTTCTATTGCAGGATTATCTGATTAATGACATCATTCATTAGCATAAATATCTTTGATCTGACTTAAAAGTAAAGCATCTTGCTTTGCAATATTTTGGTTGTTTTTTTAAGATGTTTGCAATTATCAATAAGGCTACTTTGGCAACAACATCAGGATCACAAAAACATCAAATCATTGATGAAGATCATCGAGTTTTGTAACATCACGACAACACTGTGATGGCTGTTCTGGTCTTGAAAATCTTACAAACAGCCCCACAGTCACAACAGCGTTGTCAGTATCTTGTATGGGAAGACTGCACAAAAGAAAACAAATTATGTATCACCAGGTGTGAACCACAAAGAGAGGAAGTCACTACTCTGGTAGGAATTTCTACTGTCAATCGAAGGGAGTATATCTGACCACTCAAGATCTCTTGTGCAGTTCTATTGTTGCAGTACGACCCAAATGATGCAAAAAAAGGCAGTCTCCATGAAGTCTGGGGGTATGGAAATGCCCATTGGTCTCATTTAATGGAAACTGTTGCAATGTTCAGATATGTTCCTTGGTTAGTATCAATCAACTTAGATGAGCTTGCAAAAGTCAGATGAGATCTCAGAAACAGTATTTAACAGGCACCTGAAAACCCTGAAAACAGTACTTAATCAGCTCAGTCACACAGTATAACTCTAGACATAAAATTACTGTTCAGACATGTTACAAGCAATACACTGGTAGACAAATACCACTGGATTGCTATGCAATCCTCATGTATAATACCTATGCATGTACAGTAATATTGCATCTGAAATTGCATAAAATGTTAGTGCAACACATGTACCCTTCTATAATGCCAGTTCATATTTATCATAGAAGAGGACTTTGACATAGGGGTGATTGTGCCAATGTACTATTTGAAATCATACTGAATATATTGTTTTCTGAATTGTATTCCCATGATCTTCACATTGCGTGTAAACTGAAGCTTGCTCTACATAAGGAAATACAAAAAAAGTACATGTACTATACTTACTATAGTTTTTGCCTTTAGAAGCTATTCAGTTGGTATCCGGCTGTTTATCAGCCTGATAGTTGGAAGTAAAGTATCTATAGTTATATTCATTTTGTTGGCAAGCAATAGGATGTCACATTCCAGCCAGAATTTTTGTTCAGAAAGGAAAATATGTAGTGTGCACACTACAGTTAGAACTTTGCCTACAAATGTTTCAATCCATACCAAACATATTCCCTATCAACTACAATTTGTGGGGAAACAGTATTCCTCTAAGTCTACTGACAAGATTGTAAAATTTTCTTTGTAACAAGAAGAGTTTCTTGGTAATATCAAATTTAAGACCTGTTATTTCTTATAGTGGTCTCTGCTTGGAACATACACTGAAAGGTAAGGACTGTGCGTTGTTTCACTGAGAGTTGCTAAACATTACATCAGGTACTTTAAGGTTACCATGTACAGTATTTTGTTTGTAAAGTGGGACACCGCATCGGTACTAGCTTAGCTGTATGGTCTAAGGGAAGGTTCGCAAATTTAACCGCCGATCATCCCCGGCCCAGCCGGCAGCACACCACTACTCATTGTGAAGCCTGCATATCGCTCACACTTGAGTGCACACATCCACGGACCCTTTGTAATGAGCATCCTGTTCTCAACAGAGAAGCGCTGCTATTGTTAGTAAACAAAAGCTGTACTTGGCTTTTCCTGGTCTGTGATTTATTTTCAAGAATAAGTTGAAATCATGATACACTGTTTTCGAATTTGAATGTGTCAAAATACTTTCTGACTTCTTTTCCTGTTCAAAAATGAATCTCATGCACTAACACTGAACCATCTTTTTTTCCTTAGTTTCCTTACTTTTCTAGATGATGTTTTGATTCATGAAGAAGTAAATAGTAATACCAAGTGTTGTGTATTTTTAATTGATTGTGTAAGACTTATTTACAAATATACGACAAAAAACCCAGAACCATATCAACTGAAATAGAAAGCACTTATTTCCTTTGCCGAAGTTGCCCTTTATTTTAGACATGTACTTCTTTTTTATGTGTGTGGATAACATCACCACCGAAAACGAAATATTATACTGGTGAAAAGTACTCAAAGTTACAACCTCAATCCATCGCCACAGCCCCCGGGTACGTAAAATACTACATTTTCTCTTCAAGATTATAGCACATGTATGTATACCTTCTAAACAACTGCCGATTTCCAGCTAATTGAAATTTGTAACAAGGCTACGCAACTTGTGTTTTTTTTTTTGCAAACCGATGGTCAGGCAAGATTTTCCCATTGACTTAGTGTGGTGTGAGGCTACCATGTGGTCGAAGATAGCAGCAATAATGAAAGTATTCCACAGATATTTTAGTTCCAGCTAACTGCGTCACAATTTCAGCGAAGAAATAGATGGATAGGCTAGATTTCCCTATTGATTAGTGTGGTGTTAGGCTACCATGTGGTCCGAGATTTGTGGCAGAGTTTAGGCAAAGTTCGTAGAATGCAGGTGTGATCTTTGTTGTCATCAAGCAGCTGGCTCTGATAGCCCATAGCAAGTGCTTTGCTCTCATAGTTAAAGCTGTAAATGTGCATGATTGAAGCAAATTTTTTTTTTATTCGTTGATTTCTTATAAGGGAAGACTGACAAGGAAATTTACGGGATGTTATGACGGATGATAGACGGGATAACTATAAAAAAAATCCCAATTGGAATTTAACTGAATCTTTATTGCGGGAAATCCCGTCTTGGCAACTTTTGTTAAATGCTGTGTTACATGGTGTTCTGTTTACACGACTGTTTCTGTGACTTTCTTTCCATTCATTTCTCTGAACATTAACCAACCTTTTCTAAAAGAAATCTAAAAAAAATCGAGCAACCAGTACATCACGATTTGACAAGTTTTATTGCACGCCAGTTATTTTGGTCGTCTCCGATGACCACTAAATTAACACGCTGTTCATTGATAAAAAATTCTTGACCCTGCAGAGAATTCTATGATCCTTTTGTGTACATCCTGGACCGAATTGACAGCTCATTGTCTGGTCTTCTTTTGTTTTAGGGGCTTAATTTTTGGACTCATAGTCAGTGCATGCAACTGTCCACAGCCTCTTGGAAGCTAGAAAATGTGTGGTTTCAAGCGTGACTCATTACCAGCTAGTTTCTGTGTCATTACGCTAGGTAGTAACAGCTGGGCCGGAGATGATCGTCGGTTAAATTGGCAAACCTTCCCTAACTGATGTTGATGTTTGTACTAACATCACTAAATATCTGCATTAACACTAGTGTTAGTATTGTACTTGTTGCAACAATGCAGACCACATTACACAGCTACTCCAGCCAAGCTTGTACGTTGTGGTACTAACATTGAGCCATCAATCATGCTAGTATGTTGAAAATGGTCATATCATGTTTCTGAAACAGTTCATACTTTTCATGGTTTGTGAATTGGTAAAAAAAAGTGATATTTTTAACATCAGATATCAGGACAATTTACTCTTCCTGGGGGACAAAACATTTCACTACACAAAGTGGCACAATGCAGACTAATCAGGAAATATTGTAACCCGACATAAGTATTTCAACACTTATCATCCATCTTGGCCAACATTTGCTACAAAGTACTGTAATCATACTGTGGGACTGTCTGAGAGTAGACCTACAGCAATTTGGTAAGTCATTACCATACCTTAGTTATACAGACCTAGCCAATATTGTGTAATATTCCAAACTGTAATACATTTAACACAATCCACAGGATGCACAAAGAGCTACTGTACTGGCCAGCAATGTGTCGAGGTGCCTTGTAAGTAAACAAAACCAGTGCAGTATGGCCTTTGTATGGCATTATTAAGGACCTTGCTACACAGTATCTGTGCAGACATAAATTAACACACTGATTCAATGTCATATAGGCTATTATCATAGCATATCTTCACATTACTATGTGATACAACTATTATGAACCTTGCCTGGCAAGAAAATAAAATACCAGCCAACAGTCCCTAGGGCCTTTTGTAGGCCTACATCAATGGGTCTGCTACAGTAGGCTATAATGGTAATAGGACATCATTAATGCAAGGCTAGCCTATCGACTTATTATTTGATCAATCATTTAGCTAGATTAGGCCTTAAGTTACCCTAGGTCTCAGAAATCTGCAAATAAGGACACATGTTAACTTGCAGAATGTACTTCATTCTATTTTCTTTATGATACAGCAACCCTATCAATGGATATATACATTTCTCAAAGACACACAGGATTTTGAACCCATTTTTCTACTTTCGCTATGTCCCTTAATGAAAACGACTGGGTGAGAGACTAACCTACTGCACAACAACATAGACCATTTAAAACTGTACTGGAGTAACTAGAATCTTACCTCTGTGAGAAAAGTCTGTGCTGTTTTCTGTGCCCCGACATGGAGCAGATATTCGTAAACATACAGGGCTAATCTAAATCAGAAGGAAAAGAAAGGCTTTCATTTGCATATGTCCTGTAATCATTCTAACTTGATACTTCGTAATGCACTGGTTTTGCACAATCTGGCGGTACCTTCAACACACACAAATGTACGTACGTGTAAGGCACAATGGCATCAAAAATACATCTATGATATCTCCTTTCCAATAAACAATTGGAAGACAAATAAGACAATATGATGCTGCTAAAGTTATCAGAAACACAGTAGTTTTATTAACTTACTTTTCTCTGGCTTGACTATCTGAGGGTACCGTTGAACCCTTCCCTTTGGGGAACATGCTGATGAGATGGCCTGTCACGCATCTGTCAAAGGCTACAATCAAGGTCGGGCTTGACCCTGTTGGTATGACAACAGATTTTTCGACCTGACGAGCAGCGCCGTATGATTGGTTGGATAATTAATAGACCTAGTGAAGGGCTTAGAAACCGTCAAGCTTCAGTAGGAGAAAGTGCAGGGAACTACGTGCTGTAAAATTACCACTGCATAAACTGTCATTTCTTTACAACGCAGTAGCACATAGCTAACATTGCACCTACCGCTACATTATTTCTTAAGTTATATTTACGTAAAAGGTTATTATATTGTCTAGTACAATTGGATTAAGTGTGAAAATGTTAAACATTTAAATAAAATGTTTTCTAAAAATCTAGTTTGAATGTGAGGGATTAGGAACCGCGGCTCAATTTTTAAAGAAAATCGTGGCCCTATTCTATGATCGGTACATCAATATCGCCTTTAGGGGAACAAGGCCATTGGAAGGCCTGCCGTACACACGTACATGAGCCCATGTGTGTTGGATTGCGTGTGTGGTAGAGGTGGGGGATGGGGTGGTGAGGCCGATGTATAGGGATATGTGGCTATTGTGCAAACGAACTCACTAAAATAAATTGGTAACGGGCACGACTAATAGGCCTTACTAGAGCGGGACTTCTAACCAGGGAGTTTGTTATGAAAAGTAAAGAGATCGTCTACTTCCGACGTTTATAGCCTACCCCGCATGTGCATCAAATGATAAATAACAGGCAAAAGTCTTACGGTAGTTAATGTCAGCCTGACAGAAGAAATATAATTCATCATGTCTATTATCACAGCAGCACCGATCAAAATGGCCTCAAAATTGTAATTTATTCAACATTTTTATCGCGCATTTAGCGATCAATTGTATACAACCAGTCGCCGACGACGGCGCTCGAAATTACGATCCGTCAAATAATTACCACTTCGTGGTTGCTGTATAACAGAACTCTTACTACAAATGACCGTTTGAATTATTATAGTAAGTTAGACTAGGCATAAATTAGCTTTGTTTCTAGTGCGCCGGAATTGAAACGAGTTTTGCGCAATTCAGGTAGGTAGCTGTATATACGTAATGATGTACTACGAGGAAACCAACAAACTTCACAGACAACATTTTACAGTTGAAGCGCACAGTATGTACGAGGCAGGGAAAATCAACATTATTTACTAGAAACCGTTACGGGACAACAAGGAGGCGGGGCTAGCGTCGCTAGTAACGAAGGCAGAATTGCCGATCCGACTTAATGTCTCACTCCCTCGAAATATCTATTTGATGGGTCTTAGTATATGGCTGAGCTTCTCTGTGTACATTATTATACTTCAAAGCGACCTTAAACGTTCCATTGAACACCTCGATGTGAAAAGGTAAAGGTATTAGAAGAGTCAAATTAAGTAATCGGGAGAAAATCCTATAGGCAAGACTTAGTCCCATGAAAGTCTTCCATTTACATTCCCTTATATTAAATTCTCTGTAGCTTAATTGTTCTTTAGGGTAACGTTCGTACAAAAGACGTGAAAAATAAACGTCATAACATTGAAGGATGCGCTACAACTCCCTCATGCATGGCATACACAAAACCCTTGGGGTGGGGGTTGTGCGGAGGTACACTGTGCGTAAGGGGAGGGGGAGGGGGATAGAGGTTTCGGGCCGGGTACTACTTGCCCCATCGATTCAGATAATTTTTACCCTTACAAGTAATTAGATGAACTGCTGAATGGGAGCTACATTGCCTCTGTACGCCCCTCCTCCTCCTTCCCCAGCCCCTTTTAATTTCGTTTCATTCTCGGGCTCTTGAGTGAAAGCTTCATTTCTGAATTCAACATGGCACATACACCATCGCATTCAGTGAAACCCGAAATCCATGTAGGGCTGATAATATTCTGAGTGGACAAGAAACTCACCCCTCCCTCACCCTAGCCCCCCCCCCCCACCCCTACAAATCCCGCACACCGACATTTATGACTAACCAAGACGCAACATGGTTAAGCCTTTTTAGGAAGTTAGAGGGCCGTTGCAACAGTACTTGATATAAGTAACATGTTCAATTTGGCAGCATCGTGAATGTTCAAACTGATATCCACAAGTAGTACGGTACTGATGCGAACAGGTTAATAACACTACAGTGCAAATTGCTTCGTCTGTAATCCAAGTAACACAGGGAGACAAATGTTCAGTTTATATAACGTCTGTACGTACAGAACCTGGACTATGCAGATCAGTCGTTTCATATTGCTGTGAGTGCATCATCATATGCATATTTCACGCGTCGCGCCATCCCATAACCCCCCTCCCCCACCCTCCCGTAGAAACAAACACGCAACCATGAACACCTCTGAATGTACGGCATACGGTAGTCACTCCAATTTTCAGCCTATAATCCGATCATCGTTGGTATAGCAAATTGCCCCCCCCCCCTAGACAAGGGAGTTGTTACACGGAAGTTGGAAGTTGTTGAGTTGTTCCATAACAACTCCCTGCTTAGACAACGAAGTTGGTGAGCACGGCTCTGTGTGATCAGTGACAGATCCAGGATTTTCAAAAGGAGGGGGTGTGGATGTCTGTTAGTTGAAAGCCGAATCCCATATAGAGATAAGGCTGCTTGGGGCTTCTCCCTCAGAAAAAACAATACACGTGAAAAAGGTGCATCCTGAGGTATACGTAGTTATCCTAATAATTAGGTCCAACAAGCAAAATTGTGCTTGTGCTAATAGCTACTTTTATTTGTGTTGTGTGTATGTGTGAGATTGAAAGGGGTACACCTCCCCCCTCCCCAGAACCCATCGGCAGGTGCGTAGCCAAGGGGCGAAGGGGGAAACCGCCCCCCCCCCTTGAGCATATTTTTTTATTATTTTTTGATGATATCGCTAGTAATTTTAAAATAAAAAATGCTTAGATGCAACTTACCAGGCCTGGGACGTGCCATTTCCAGTGATCTGGGAGGCATTTTCGGCAACAAAAAAAAATTTGTACGCTTCGCGCCAATACATGGTGGCGCTACGCTTAGATAGTTTGCTACAGCTGCTACAGTTTTCGCCCTCCCTTGGCAAATTCCTCGTTACGCCCCTGTCCATAAGATTCACTCCTGAGGATGATACGGTACCAACCAATTATCATGCACAATTCTGTAAGATAACTTTTGTAAGTTTAATCTGTGTTGTATACATCTTTCCTTTTTAAACGATAACGCGTTGAGTTTTCTTCAGTTTTTCCACTATCAATCTGAATATATAGGTTCCATCCCACTTTTGATATTTTCTATGTTTGGTTTACAACTGAGGTACTCAAGCAATAATTAATTCAATCGTAATTACATATATAATGCTGACTAAAGCATTCACTGTCTCCAAGTAAATGGTTTGCTTATACTGTATCTGCGTGAAAATGTAATATAGCTTAAGACTACCATATCAGTTACACACGACAACGCAAAAAAAGGAGGGGGGGGGGGTGGGTAGCTAATATAGGCCTACCATAACTTTCGGCGTAGGTTTTTGTCTTGAATTTGGTACATTATCGAAAATAATCTTATGTTACCTCACATATTGAAGGTTTAGTAAGAAATGGAATTCCTCCTTTCATTTTGATCATATGAATAACATTTCATAAATGAACTACATGAGTACCCCCACCCCCTCCTTCTGTATCTAGAGTGTTCACAACTTACTTGCTAACTAAAGTTCAGGTGCATGCTGCAAATTTTAACATGCATATGGTGTCTTCATTTACAATTTCGTTGTGCGAAATGTTCGATGGGCTTGGTAAACTTTACTAATATTTTAGAAATTGTCGAACAAATGCAAATAAGTTCATTGCCGCAACTAATTCCTCCCCAGTGAAAAACTTGGAAAAGAGTGCCGATGTTGCATATAATTACTGGTTAATTGAACAATTGGATTTTCATATATACGGTGGCTCATAAAAGACATTAAAATACAATTAAATCGAGCACAGTAAGTCAAAATTTCGGGATCTTTTATAGTAGCAATTGTATCTTTAGTCTAATGATTTGCTTTTAGTATCTTAAATCTTCATACTTCAAGATGAAGTGTTGACTTATTTGTTACGAAACTTGCACGTCGAGATCAAAATAGCGAGACGTTGACATTAAAAGTCTAAACTTGCTTCGTTATTTTGTTTCAATGGTTCTCACTGTACCACCGTACATTTTGCGTAAATCAAACGATGTACTCCAAGCTATGATATGTGATGTCACGGGGAATTTTCTTCCCGTTATAGATTTTGACACGAGTTCCTGACATCATGATGTACTTACTTACTTTCTGTTTTCGAGGTGATTTGCGTGTTTCTGCTCGAACGGTAAACTTTGTATAAGTCTCTAGCAGAACAGGAAATGAGAATGAATATATACATGCTATGAAGTGAATTCGGAGTATATAGGCTATACTGTTAAAACAAACCAACAAACAGCTCCAGGATAAACCAGTTTTCATTTCTGCCATTGACGTGTACCTCACGGAACTGACAGGGTTAATATATTCACCAGTCGATGCCTTCAACATCGGGTCCCGGGATCGCATGGCATGTAAACCCGATACCTGACTGCTACTATACAATTGCGCTACAACTGTATATATGCATCAAATTGTTAAAGTGCCTCAAACATGTTTGCCTTTGTCGACGGAGAAAGGGCCACGTGGCGGAAATGTTCCAAGACATTCTCACTAGTTTATAAAGAAATAAGCCCAATAGTGACACAGAAGCCATTGGGGGGGGGGGGGTACCCTTTCAAATGTAGCATACATGTACCAATACAAAGGTTTCACCACGGCTCCTCTGCAATCATATTTAAACTGAAAATGTTTGACAATCATGTCTAACACACTGCTGGCTTCAATCGATGTTAGATTGATTAGATTGATCCACTTTGACCAACCATGGCATACTTGAGAAAAATAATTGCATCGCCTCTCCCCTCTTCCTTCAACATTGAAGTTAACATGCAGCCCTACACCCCTCCCCACCCCCTATTTATGCCAACAACATGCATAAGTACAAACATGTTGACAAGTTATAGGACACACATATGTTGCTCCTCGTGACAGATTGTTGACCCCTCCCCCTCCCCCTGCCCCTTCCACCCTCAAAAGAGTCGGAATTCCTGCGCCAGAACCTCTATTTTCCGAAGAGGAATAGCTTTCCCCAAATTAGGTCGTAGCATGTGTGGTGCGGGAGGGGAGGGGTGTGGTAGTTATAACTTACTTTACCGGAACATGACGTGATAATGAGTGCTTCGTGTCCGACCATTGCCGTTGAATCATTGTTGTCGATATAGAATTTCTAGTCGTTCCCGAATTGATGATGTAATTGCAGGAATGTATAGTTACTATGCATTTAAGTATTGAAGCACCGTAAAGAAGAGAAAGAAAAACGACAAGGAGCAAAGGAATATAGACAGCGACATTTGAAACTGTAGGCTACCTGCATGACACCATAATATGTAACTAATGTAACACGATTAAAACACGATCGGCCACGCACTCTGTAACTGTCCATATCTAACAGTTTGTCGTACAGTACGTGCTTCCAACAGAATATGACCAGTGGCGTCACCAGACTTTTCAGTCTGGGGGGGCACAGGGGGGGCACCAGCATTTGATGGGGGGGCACTTAGGTGGATACGGATCGCCGTCCTAGGGAGGGGTCTAAGGGGAGGGGGTGCCCCCTCCAGGCACGGCGGAACGGGAAAATATTGGGTGGGGGGCTAATGTGTAGAGACTATCTAAGCGGAGCGCCACCATCGGTTGGCGCGGAGCGTACAAGAAAATTTTGGGTTTTTCAAACCCCCAGATTGCCGGAAACGGCACTTCCCGAGTGTTTTATGCTGCGAATACCTAGCCCTAAAATATGGGTCTCAAACCTGCAATTTCTCAGATTGCACGTAAAAGTCTGTAAAAACCTTGTAATTTGTATATTCGATGGTGTTTTAAGAGAGTAGCTATTACTCGTAGTGTACTCGCAAAGACGTTTTTGAGTGTAGTAAGGAGATGTTGGAGAACTGGCTGAAATTAAGCAAGTCATTGGCCTAGGACGAAGTTGTGTTGCGCTTACCGGTACTCACACTCACTGCTTCCACTTTTCACGGGGCGTGAAGACGCGGTTGGGGTGACAATGTGGTCTATAGCCAGGGGACGGGCCGAGGGTCCCCTAGCATTTACTAAAATCATTACACCTATATAGTATACGTGTGCATCGGACAGATCGACAAGTATGCATTGAAAAATGGGCAGATGCACGCTTCGGAGCCTTGGTAAATATTGGGGGGCTTATCATGCATTTGCCCCCTCAACTTTTTCATTGGGGGGAGGGCTGAGCCCCCCAAGCCCCCCGGTTCCGCCGCCACTGCCCCCCTCCCCCTTTGGAAAATTTTCGCATACGGACGATGGGCTAGATGCAAAATGCTGCCACATTTGATGCTAAATTCGATCTGAAGATATCTCCAGAAATTGCTATTTTTGAGGTAATGATTTTAACAAGGCGCAGAATTTTGCAGAGGATATGAACCACATGCTGTCGATATTATGCCTAACCCTATGTCAATAGAACCTACATTTGTTGAATTAATGTGTGCATGACCCCCGACTCCTTTCTTGTCCTTCTCGTTTTCGCCCATTATCTATTAAGATGTAACAGGTTCTAGCATCGTTATTGGCTCCTATCATGGATCTCACCATGCAATCCAAAGTTTGATCACACATCGAGTATGGCTCAGTATGCAGGTGTGAACATTCGCCATTTGTTCCTACAAGCATCTGACCTCAAATGACCTCTGCACCCCCTACACAACAGGGTTAATATATGGGTCCACAAATATAGGCAAGTATGGTGCCTGCGGACCCTCACATTCTCACATTTCGTCAGCTCCTAACCTGTCAACCTCAGACCAAGGCAACATATTGCAGTACCCTCCCTTCTCATAGTCATGTAGCTCGCGAAGCGGGCGTGAATATCCGCTGGTATGGCGTGAGTACTGACACATTCAATGTAAATATCGACACATGTTGTGATGACGCGGGTTACGACTTCGATACCCGACGTTCAAGGATAAACTTTTTCATTTTTTCGCAGCTCATTTGAAGAAAATACGAATTACTGTGCTTCTTTGTCCTTATGAAAAACCAACTCAGATGATGGGAGTTGAATATAACAAAATATATATATATATATATTTTTTTACCAACCCAAATCTCAGATGGGGGGGCACTCGGGGGCCACTAGGTTTTCCAGGGGGGGCACGTGCCCCCCCTGGCCCCCCCTTGGCGACGCCACTGAATATGACACCTCCTCTCTGGAACGTTAAGTGACGGGTATTCATTATTTATGATTTGAGGATGTTTGCTTTGTTTTAATTTGCTGTAAGTGATACTCATAAATTTTGTTCAGAAATTTGACAATGGAGTTGCTTATATCATTGGGAATTTAACAATGTGAATGCACCTCTCTCTATATCTCTCTATATCTCTCTAATCTCTCTATATCAAAACCTATGTATGATATAAAGTATTCGCCCAGAGGCAGATCCCCTGGGTGAAAGAAGAAATCTAATTCGGAGGAGGGGAGGGAGGGGGGGGGGACGAACGTCGAATGATAGTGGGACGTGTGACAAATGGGAGCAGTTTAGTTCAGTAAAACGGGCAATTGTCACGGGTTTTTCATTAATATTGGGGGACACGTCATTAACATCGTACCCCAGTTCCGCCGTACCTAATTTCGACTAATAACCACTACTAGTATACCAAAAGCGTGCCCTTTTGCGCCCGGCTACGCAATTGCATAATGTAGGCGCCGTATTGAAACTTAGGTTTCTTGACATGTCCCATTAAAATCAACCATCTCTCTCTAGTGTATATATCGTTAAACTACATGCTGAGGAATAGATCGGTGAGTACGGCAAGTAAAATATATTCAATATGATACAATATTCAGTCCAGCGTTGATAATTGTGGAACGAACTGACCTTTGACCTTAAGGCGTAACAAAAGTAACTTCCACCGGTCACTAAGGAGCATAAACGTTCAAGTATAAAATGCGTCCTGATGTGCTTATTTAGTTGCTGTTTTACTGTTCAAATAGTGTCCATTGTCGAACTCAAATGACCTTTGACCAGTACCTACAGTACCTCAGAACTCACGGAAGTCATAGACATTGAAAGAATGGGATGGTTTTCAATCCAAGATGTGCTTGGTCAGCTATCCTGTTTATAGAAGCAAAGATGTCACCTACATGCACATATATATACATGTCATAATGATAGCTTACACAAGTTCGTATCCGTTTTCTCAAAGGGATCAACTTTTATTAACAATAACCAGCAGTTATTTTTACAACGCTTAAGCGACCACAAATGTGGGAGAAACGCGCAAGGGCTTACAACTTACATGTTGGGTGGCTTCCAATTCAACATTTAAACTCAAATTTGGAATCTTGTCAATATAGAAAGTCCTTTCAGATGGGAAAACCGTAGATAGCTCTTGGATGAAAAACCCACCTTACTATGACCCGGCCCGATATCGAACCAGGAACCTCCCGATTGATAAGCCTCATTGATATTTGGCAAACACTGCTGGGGAAGTTGAGAGGGTGACAGGGGGAGGGGCATTTCAGGGAAATAGAAAAATGATTGAGAGGTAGAGAAAGGAACTGGAGGAAGGGGAGGTAAAGATTGGGAAATCGGGTAAAAGAGGTTGTTAAGAAAAAAAAACTTTTCTATTTTCGAAGTGATATTAGTTGGTCATTTTAACTTCGTACTTGTAAAGCATTTGATCAACAGGACAGAGTATGTGCTCTAATTAAAATATTATAGGGGAGGGACTAATTATTGGGGAGGGAGTAGGGTAATTGCGAAGTGTATTCTGATGTGGATTCACTTTATTTGCAGTTAGAGGATTCAAATTATTTGAGAGGAATAAAATTAATTCAAATATATATGTATGTCAAACAGACCTTTCATCACTGTGGTAGAGGTAACTAAAATGAAGACAAAAATGGAAGCAATTTCTAAAATTCTCTTTATTAAATGCATTTCTGATATAAAAATAACCAGTTACCGTGTTTATATATTTTTCAGGACTTAACTTTATTTACAGGCAACCTAAAAGCAATAGGAATTACCAAACAGGACAAAGAAACACACCTCATCATAAACGACGGCATGACAGAATTTAAAAGGAAAAACAAAAAGTATGAGAAAGCAAAGAACTGTGTTTGGTTAGAATTGCATCCAAACGGGACTTCTTTGCACTCTTGAACCTTGTCCAAGTGTCTGTATTCAGCTTTTCTTTCAAATTTTTGTTAACAAAAGATAAAAAATTATGAAATATAAAACAATGGGATATAAACGCTATAAAAAGAAGTTACATCCACTTAAAATCCACACGGCTGCCTTCAGCAACACAATGTGATGAGTATATATATCAATTAATTGATATATTAGTCAATTTACTTCCCATGAAAGTGGAAATTGTGGACAGAAAATTACCAAAAGAAAAAAAAAGAAATAATACAAAATAAAACATTGACTTGAAAAGCAGGCTGATACATGAGTTTGAAAAAAAAATTGAATGATGAATTTGATGGAAAAAAAAAATTGAATGATGAATTTAATAAAAAAAAAATATATGTATATAAAAAATTCTTCATTGAACCAATGAAACTTAACATTCTACTGACTAAAGAAATAATAGAGGTTGTACTATTAAACTTAGGTTAACATGAGTTTTTACAAATTAAGAGCGAGAGGTAATTGCACCTAAACACGGTAGATTAGCAAGAACAGTAATGGGGAGAGATGTCTTTACATGAATAATCACGTGAGATAGAAAGTAAAACTTCAATGAGAAAGGAAAATCTTGGGTGATACAAACTGTTACGATCGCTATACTCACACGTGTGCCTACATATCATATAATCGCAGAACTGGTACACACACATAGCTCATACCAACCAAAAATACATGAACATCATCTTGAACTATTCACAAATACCCAGAGGAAGACCTTGTCCTCAATGTTACAATTCTATTCTGTTCTTGGTGCTGTTGTCACCAAATACACATATATATATGTGCTAGGAAATTTTCAAAGTGGTAAGCTTTAACTAAAAGAAGCATTTTGTAGCCATCCTTCCATTGCATTCTTCTCTCACAGACCGACAGTTTATTGTCTAATTCTCCTAGTTTGTCTAGAAATCAGAACCTCCACGGCAATATTTCTGAAAAGTCTGAGCTACTTTGACCATCCCTAAATGTTGGAATCAAAACTACCGACCTTTCTCAGGCATACAACGATAACAGACACACGAGAATAAAGAAACTTGTGGTGACGAAATTAAAAGTTGAAGAGGTTCATACTTTAGGTCACAGAACTTCAATCAATTCTCAAAAGGAAAAAAAAAAACAGATTATATTCTACATGTCAGCCTATTGGTGGAAGCAACTATCAGCTCTATGCTACACTGCATGACTCTAGAAATTATTCCACGTGTCATTTCTCAAAAGTAGCTATGAATGAATGGAATTGTCCGATATATTTGCATATTCATCAGCACCATTTAATACAGGAGTTACTGTCAAGAACGATTATACCAAATACAAGTAATATTACTAATTTTTCTATCTGAGCTGGAAAAAAAATCAGATACATGCTTGGAAGCTTTAATAATCAAGGAATTCTTGGTTTAATTAATAAATTTAATTCAGAAACATTTTTACAAAATAAATTTTAAACATTTTCCTAATATTACTAACAGAGCATCCATCATGATAATGGTAGGATGACACCCAAAAAGATTCAATATTCCTCGATAAGATAAAAGATTACCGTTTCCGATGACGTAATGCTATAAATATATTCTTATTCTGTCATTTTGTCCA
Source organism: Apostichopus japonicus (assembly GCF_037975245.1). Lineage (NCBI taxonomy): Eukaryota > Metazoa > Echinodermata > Holothuroidea > Aspidochirotida > Stichopodidae > Apostichopus > Apostichopus japonicus. Next base: position 11,362,089 of record NC_092562.1, on the reverse strand, counting down.
CTCTTTAAGAATGGTTAACAAACAGACTTTATGTTGCAGATCTTGTCAGTCTCTTAGCGTGTATGTTTGTTTGATTGTTGGTATGTTTGTGAATGTTTGTCTACATATACATGAATAAATTGTGACTCATAATGAGGGAAATGCGACAGTATAGAAATATAACTTTCATATGTGAGTAACAAAAATAGCTAAACTATACTCACAGACCAGATTCGAGGCAACAAGTGATGTCATTTAGGATATTTAAGCAGCCTATTGGAAGACTAAAATAAGGAAATGACACAACTCCTAGACCCTGTGTGTTAAAAGAGTATCTCCTGCCATACAAAATGAACCTATATGACCCTGTCCATGTGGAAAGATTTAACTTGTCTGTGCTACCTTAAAACTTAAATCTAAGTTTTAAATAGTATGATATATGATCCACATTCAAGTTTAATAATAACTCAGAATGAACAAAGAAAGATGAGATGAATAGTGGTTGGAAATGAAAATGAAACAAACAAAAAAATGTTCCATCTTCACCTCCCTATAACTTTTTGTTCTACTTATGAAAACGAGGGTGAAAACTAAATGCTGAACACATGCAGGAAAAACATTGTAGATTCTGAATACCATGTTAAGATGTTAAAGGTGATGATGGAAAGTAAGATGACTAGAATGTGAATCAAAAGAGAATAAAATAAAGTGAAAACACATCTAAAAAGACAAAAAGGGTTTGGCTTTGTTACGTCGAGAAAAAATAGTGAACAATTGAATGTGTGTAAATGGATGAAATATAACCACTTCAGATTTGATATTGTGCTCTTTCTAAGAAAAACCATTGGCTGATTTGACACAAGTATGCTTAGTACCCGTCTCTTTCTTTTTCTTTAATGATGAGCCTCAGTTGATGATTTCAAGCCTCAAAAAGCAAAAGTTTGAATACACAAACTTGAAAATGTCCATGACACTAAGTTTGAGTCATTCTCAGGATATAAAGCATTAAGACACTCATCTTTATTTTGGTATGTTCATTGTCAGGGATGAGCCTAGGGTACAAAAAATCACAGATCTTTGCAAAAATTGCGGTATAGGCTCCAGTCTGCGTATGCTACAGTGTGTTAGGATTATAGATTTGTCCACAAGGAAGAAAAGAAATCACGGATATTCCGCGAATTCGCGCAAAAAGCTCATGCCTGCATTGTGCAATATATTACTTCATTATGGCAATCCTATATAGTTTTTATATCTCTTATTTTGTTTTGGTATGGGTACTTTCATCATTCTAGATAAGCCATCAAACAGAATGTCTTCCTTTGAGAGCATCATTCTTGATAAATTTCTTGTTTCATAAGCCACGTACAATTTTATTTCCAAACTATGCAAATGGATTGGAATGATAGGGATACTTTCAAATCCATGTTAATATATTGAGTACAGCCAGAGTAAAGCATGTCTCCAATAACTAGCATTAAGTAGCTATACCTAGAATAGCCACAACCAACATGTAAACCATACATACTTTTAACATTTCATGCTATCATTACACTTAATACTTCTATTTCATGTCAAAACATTGTCAAACATTTCTCTCAGGGATAAAGAAAACTTAAGATTGTTGGTATTTTATAGTTTCTACCTCAAAGTCTCCCCCCTGCTTCCTATCCTTCCTCCCTACCCTTTCCAAAGAAAAGGGGGAAAAAAAAAAAAAAAAAAAAAAAAAAAGGTTTTACCAGGAAATGATTAAATTCAAAAAAGAAATGTAACATAGAAAAAGAAAATCAAATGGTCCCCATCTGTCAAAGGACAAAAAAAAAATTATCATCTTATCTGGAATTATTCTACAAAAAAAAAAAAAAAAAAACACTGTTTAGAGTATAGGAAAAGCTCTTTTGACAGCAAAATGGTATGTGGTAGAAAATATATTTTAAAAAAGAAATTGTTTTTAGTGCATCTGTAACAAAAAAAATCAAATTAAAATGTTTAAACGCTTTTATGAATGTATTCCAAATTGAAGTTGAATAACTCAAGAATGAACAAACATGGTATAAATAGTGGTTGGAAATGTAAACCATTTATTTATTTCAAGTTAAAAGCAGTTTTCAGAATGTTTCTTCCTCATGGCTACAATCCATTTGATTTCTGTGAACTACGTTTATGTACATAAAAACAGTAGCAACATAAAAGATCTGTTAAAGAAATTCAGTCTCAATGAAAAATGGCAACAAATATAACATAACAGCCTCTAAATCGGATTGCAGAGTGAGAGCATCCCTAAGTGATGAAAAGAATCCACATTTAGAAATTTCAAGCAAAACTTGGAATCAATTCAATAGTTACACTCACATTGCTACAAGGGACAATGTGAACGAAATGCAAAGTTGAATTACTTGATTATCTATTCTCTGTCTAACATTCATGTAATACATCAATCTTCTATACAATGCAACATAGTCCCCCTTAAAACCTGCAAATTTTCCAAATGTGTTTTTACCTCTAAAAAAGTTCTCCTATGATTTTTTTTCTTTACCTGCATGGGTTAAATGCAAAGTTGTTTAGTTTTTTCTAAGTTGTTTTATGGTCTATAGCAGAAAACTTTATGGTCCTTATTGCTGAATTAAGAGAACAAAGAAGAAATAATACAAGAGAAAATTGGCACCAAGCTGCTTATTAATTTGCAAATTACCTGCAGATATGAATATTCACATTGACTTAATTGGGCTGTTAGATTTCGGTGTTCTCCTCTTCATCGTTAACAATCACTCTTTCGTACTGGTTCTCGTTACCATCCTCTGGCTTGCGATCCAAACCGGCATTTGCATACTCAAAGTTATCTTCCTCTTTCTTCTCCTCCTGCGGTTTGTCCCCATCCTCCTGCGGCTCGTCCCCTTCAACCTCCGATCTTATGATGAAGAGATTTACCAGCCGGAATATCAGCTCATAGTTGTCCTGTGAAGACAAGTATAAAATTAAACGCCTCGTATCAAAATCGCCATTGGAAGCACACAATAGTATGATTGCATTAGTTTCATCTAGTATGTTTATTAAATATGATGACTTAAAAGAGTTTGGCCCCCAAAATAAACTAGATGGACACATGTCAATCCACTGATGGGGTTCCTTCTCTGGAAGAATTTAATTATTGAAAGCTGTAATATCTTAAATCACAGTTGAACATTAGAAGAGAAACAGTAAAAACAAAATTGCATTGTCAAGTTGAAGTTTCTTGTCAAGTCATTCAAGTCTTTAACTGACCAAATTCCGTCCGTCTATCTAGAAATTTCACTTGTCGTTAACCTTAGAGTATTCTGCTGTTTTTTATATGTCAAACTTTTCAATGTTTTATCTTCGAAACAGTTGATGATAGGTGCTTCGTTTTTTTGGAATGCAACTGCTTCTGAGTTCACGTCAAGCGTTCTTCCAGGCTGATGGAATCGCCCCCTGGTTGTACGAGATGCTTACCTGTGTCTCTACCATCAAGGGCTGTTTTCTTCGAAGAGCTTTGATGATGTTAAAGATGTTGACAGAATCCTGCTTGGCCAGCTGGTCCAATGTATTCAAGACGCTGCAGAAAACACCACTCCTACCGATTCCATTCCTACGGATATCAAAGGACAAACCGCATCGTGTTTAAGACGCGAGCCAAAACAAATTGTGATGGAAAAACAAGCATTTCATTCATTTTTATAAGACAAAGTGGATTAGTTTCTACAGGGAGGATCAATTTAAAAAACATTTGTCTAATCTAGCTTGGTTGTTCTATTACTCTTGCAAACTAGTCAAAATTCCAAGCATGCCTTAAGGAACATGAAAGAAGAAGCAAAATACACCATCTTTACTGGTCTAGGTTATAGATGCTCATGCCACAACTTCCTTAGAAAAATGTTATTCCATTTCAAAGATATGAAGGTTTTTTTGCAATAAAGACTGAGACTTTAGCAAGTCTAAACATGACATCATTGAGCCACTTGACCTTTGATGTGTGATACTGTTTGCCTTTATTTACTGCACCATTCATTCTCTTGATAGATGTGAATTTGGCCTGATACTGATTCTAAAAATATTGAATACTGTTTTTTTAAGAAGAGCAAAACATCACCATTGTTTTACAATAACACCATGAAAATAGCTTATGAAAAAAAGGGAAAGTAAATGGTCCCATCTCTAAAAGGCACTACGACATCGCACATTTAAACAATTGGCAACCACGATAACTGTCAGACAGAGCAAGATCTTTCTATTTGGAGGAGAAATCTCTCATTGCAAGTGTCTCTATCATAAAAGGTGAAAGGATGATGGGGCATTGAGGGGGCGTTGAGGGGGTGTTGTGGTCAAGGCAGTGGACTGATGATCTAAGGATTACAGGTTCGAGCCCTGGTCAGATCATTGCCTTGTGTCCTTGGGCAAGGCACTTTATCTCCATTGCCTCTCTTCACCCAGGTGTATACATGGGGACTTGTGAGGTAACTTGTAAATATAGTTGCGTGCGCCGGTTTGTGGCTGCACCCTGTGGGTATTCCCCCGGGGACACGTGGTTGTGGTGCACTGTGGTGCCCCAGGAGAGATTGATTGAATTGCGCACACTTTGGTGTGTAGGTGTGACAAGTTACCAATGACCAAGGCTAAGTTTGTAAAGGGCTATGATTTCGATGTAGCAGCGCTATATAAGTGTCTAATATGTATGTATGTAGTAAACAATAGTGTCTAATATTTATGATGGTTGGAATTGATTCTTTACTGGAGTAATCCATTAACAACACAAATGAAGTGTCTGTTACCGATCCAAGAAGGTTCCAAGAAAATAGGAAAAATAATACTTAAAAAGATAATGATAAGAAGACAACCAACTACAGAATTATACATCTACTTGGAAGAAGTTAAGAAGTACCGACTACACTACGGTTCAGACCATTCAGTGATTGGTTGGATATCTGCTCTGGTCAAAACTGGCTTGAAGTTTTCTTCCTTAAAACAGAGCCCAGTTTCAAAAATATCTTGCATTGGCCTTAAAGTCACACCTGTTGTTAAAGTTATTGTCGTCTTTGTTAATAACCCTTAATACTTCATGAGTTATGCTGAATTACAATGTAATGGGGACAATAGAGACTATTGTTCTTGAGACTCACATGCAGTGGACGAGAGGGAGGTGGATATCTGAGGAGTCCTCTGACATCCAATTCTTGATGAGGACGATAAAATCCAGTAGAGCTGCATCTGAACTAGGATTGGTTGAAGAGTTACTCCAATTAAGGAACTGGAATTGTTTCACAGTTAGTTCACCCTGTTGAAAGACAGAAAGTATGTATGTATTTGTATGTATTTTAGATCCTCCTGCAAGCAGGAACTCGTGAAGAAGCCTCATTCTTACATTCATATTTAACGTCCATGATTATGAATTGTCAGCAACTCTGTAACTGGTCGACATACATTAATCTTGGAGTGACTCGAAGTAGCAAACATAACTGGATCAAATCTAGCTATTAAACATTGTTACAGGTCAATGTGTAGTAATTTTAAGGGTCTGGTGGAGGAGTGAAGGACGAATCTTACTAGAATGGGGCAGTGGTAAACCATAAATTAAAAAATGTGAAGGGGGGGGGGGACAAAACTGCTTTAAAGTATCAGTAACATTGGAAATTCAGGCCTATAAATGGCATCTCAGAAAGACGAGTTCTTATTTCAGGGAAACTCAGGCAAGTTTAAGAACCGTGTCATCCTCTTGTCCTGATTTGTCTCCATCTGTTGCATTGTAAGACACAAGACAACCTGCGCACACTGTACAATGTATAAGGTAGAAACATTTACAGTGTGGTCCCAAGACTGCTCAAAGTAGTATTTAGATCGGAAAATTACGGAGAAAAGTGTCGTTGGTTCACATTATCTCTTTGTCACTAATGTTGTATCATATTTCTGCCAATTGTATTGTGTCTTATAGATTGGTATAAACTTCCAAGCATCCTACTCCACAAATACCTTTCCAACATGATGGTGCAACAACACTTGTAAACATGATCCATCCATGCTCATACTGATGAATCCATTGATCGGAAAGGTACCCAAATTTGATAGGTCGATTGAGAGATGAATTGAGTTTGAAAAACACATAAAGTACCAAAATATCAGACCAAAGCTGAAGATGACATATATCCAAATTTGATCTGATTAATGATTCACGCAAAGACCTCACACATGCAATAAGAACGATTACCCACAAATTAGAGGCCATATTGTTGTCTAGCAGATTGAGCACTACTTTCTAGCAGATTAAACTCTCCATACTGACCTCTGGCTCCGATTCTGGGTCGTCATCCTCTTTCATCACCTTGAGAGACAGCTCTCGTATAATGTAATCTTCTGTGGTCTCGCGGCCGATCTCCGACACAGTGTACTTGTCAATGACCATGATATCTGAGGGGCTGGATGGCCAGTACTGACCAATGGACTGAAAGAGATGAGATCAAACTTGTTTTTGTAACTCAATCAAAATTACGACTCTCACCGCTTAAAAAAAACACCACAAGCATAAGTTCTATAATCTGTATTCGTTGTATTATCCAAGTTTTATGCAACATCAAACATTGTCTGTCTCCTTTCACGCCAATGATGAAGGAGTTTATCTTTGCTTGATGAGAGCGCTCTTTCAAATACATAGTAATAATAATAATGATAATAATCATAATAATAATCATAATATTAATATTAATAATATCTGATGGCAAATTAAGCGGTTTGGCTGACTAGACTACGTAATCCAGACAGTTTTGGTTGATGGTGTGTTTAAACAGTTAATTTTATAAAGAAAATGCAACAAAAAATTAAAAAAAGTGAATTGTAAGAAACAACAGGTACCAGCCCTCTCAGTGATCATCTTTGAAAAGTAAAAAAAATTAAACTAAATATGAATATATATGTAGCACAGTTGGAGGGAAATTACTAAGCTGAATCTGTCTGGCCATAAACACCCAAACATGGCCATTTTACTCCTCCATTTTGTGCAACAGTTCTCAGTTATGTATTTAAATAGCCTGCTCTGAGAAACTGTCAAATTAGTCTGGCTTCATAAAATTAGTTTATATATTCAATGGCAGACAGATGAGATGACCATCTGAAATTTGTTAATATTGAGGATGACATTTAACTGAAAATCTGGAACCAAATATTTTACCCATCTTTGCCGCCAGAGAGAAATCACTTCTTAATAGAAAATTAGAAACAATCAAGGCAATGTCAGACCTCATATGGTGGCCCAAAAAAAAACTCCAAAAGGAAGAGAAGCTGTTCTTGAATAAGGATTGACGTCACAGACGCAAATAGCTTCAATTATATGTATATATGTTTAACCAGATGTTCTGTTTCAGATGGTTTTTGTTTCATCAAAAATTTCTTGTACTATAACAGAAAACTGAATGAATTTACCAAGCTTGTCAGCATTGATTTTGGTGAACTTTCAACAAAGATTGGTAATTTCATTTTCATAACAATGCAAGCGGTTCATAGTTTCATTTCGTACAATGAAAACAAACGGGTCATAATTGTTGAGAGTTGCCAGTTTGCTATCGAATGTGTTTAAAGAGGAAAGGAATCACCTTACTACAGGAAGTGTCTTTTGTTTACTTTCGAATTAAACGTTCACACGGTGAGAGAAACGAGGCTACGAAGGTGTTGTAACTCGGTGAATGGTGATATAATGTGTGATTGAAACTAAGTTGGCTTAGTAACAGAATTTGGTAAAGGAAAAACAAAAAACATTTATGAAAACTGTTGTCCCAGTTTATGATTCTTGAGATATAACCCTTTCAACATTTACACAAATTATCATCTAATGATCTCAAACGACCTTTGACACCGCCCCGCAAAAACAATAACAGATTTGTGTTCGATTACAAAGAAACCCAGTGTCGAGTACGACATCTGTCAACACTCCAATTCTTGACATATCCTGTTTTGATGATTTCCATGTTTCGACTGCTGTTGATCACAAATGACCTTTTATCTCCACCATAAAGTTTAATGACAGTTTTGAAAATCATAAGAGGAATTTCCAAAAGTGAAAACACTAATTTTGTCCAAGTCATAGTTTTATTGAGCCTTATTTTTATAGAGGAACCTCGGGTCAAGAACTACACATGTCAACGACGATTTCATGAGACGGCTACGGCCTGGTAGAATGAAACTGATGGTCAGAAGTTGCACATGGATCTAGGAGCGAATTTTAATCGATAGATAGAGAAGTCATCTCTGGTGTGGGACAAAGCCCCTTTAAGTTACAAATATCAGAAGAGGTGAAATAATTTGGTTGGCCATTTGCAGACGTCTTACCTCGTCACTGGTGTCATTTTCGCAGAGCATGACAAGTGCTGTGATTTTATAATCGTGGATCAACTGCCAAAAGTCGGAGATGGTAGTCGGCAGTGGCATCTGGGTGGCGATGAGACCGTTGACCTTTGACAGACGCTGTCACAAATGCAATGGGGGAAACATTAATGGACTGCTCACAATTCTGTCCGACAAATCAAATCTCGGGGAATAATTTCATACGGCATTGCATCTCAAAATGTCATGCAAAATGGGCAATTTGCTATACAAATGCATAGATGCATTAATAAATAATAATAATAACAATAATAATAATAAATGCAAATTTATATATCACCAATATCCAGAGGAAAACCAATGCTCAGTGGCGCTAGTGCTCAGGGAAGGCAGTCAAAAATAGATAAGTTTTGAGAATGTTAACGTTGGGTGCCGACTTGATGTGCAGTGGAAGTGAGTTCCAAAGAGTAGGAGCGGCATTAGAGAACGATTGATGACCAAATGACTTAAGCAATTTTCGTTACACAGGAACCCCATAGTATTTTATAGGGGACAGAGTCGAGGGCTCTCAAAACTGTTATGCAAAAACTTGAACGATTAAATTATTCCCTACGAGTGATCGCTGGTTAGGCAAGCACAAATAGATGAACTCACTACTTCAAAATGCCATTTGAATTAAATTTCATATTGTTGCACTAACAGTTCTTAACAATAAAGTTATAGTTGCATACTTTTTAAATCCTTTGTTTTGACACACTGAATATTGATTGATAGTTCATAGTTGCATAATTAATTTTTACTGTCAGTTCAAGTGCTTTGAAGCATGACATTTGGAGGACAGTGTTAGAGTGGTATTAGCATAATACTACTAATGGGCGAAACCTCTTACGTTGAGGAAGGTAGCACATATGTAATCCTTCACATCGTTCTCTTCATCACCAATCACTAACTTTGGTCTGAATCTGTCGACTGAGAAAGAAAACCAAAGAGAGGTACATAAATAATAATAATAATAATAATATTTGCTTTTTATATAGCGCTTTATACCGACGGTAGGTCTCAAAGCGCTTTACAGACATTATATTACCCCTGGTCAATGATAACCTGTCCCAGAGACAATCCCTCCAGTCGGCAGCAGTTGTATACTGCGCCCAATGACAAGTTACCTCACAGGTACCCATTTAACCCCTGGGTGGAGAGAGGCAAGTGAGATAGAGCATCTTGCCCAAGGACACAACGTAATGAACTAGGCAGGAATCGAACAAGCAATCCTTGGATCGCGAGTCCGGCGCTTTAGCCAATTGGCCACCGCGCTCTCGTACAGTTTCCTGAACTTTTGTGCCGTGACCAGGACGTGCACATAGGCATATCAGGTATGTTTTTGTCTTTTTTGTTTTCAAATAAATTTCTTTTGAGTGAGAGCTATTTACTTGACTAATCATGCTAACGATCTTCACAGTTATGGCTTTTTTAGTTTTCGATCGACTTAACAACATTGTTACCAAAAGGGAAATACCCCGAACCCTTAAAAAACCGAGAGTTCTTTTCAAAGACATTATAAAGTCTTTGAAAGAACTCTCTGTATTTTATTACAACAAGAGACATTGCCGCTTTCCCACGAAACACAAAACTGCAAGGATCGGTTACAGCTCATTTACTAATTTACTTCATGAAGATGATCTCAGCATTATCTATCATAGATGCAGACAACAGATGACAAAGTGAAACAGGAGCAGCATTTACTGGCACCTGGAGAGAGGATTCCTGGAAATGAAAGCTATACGCTCAAAACAAATCATCAATAAACAAACTACCTTGATTTATTAGTATCATGTCATCATAAAATAAAATATCAGGTGTTCATCAAAAAATGTATTTCAAGAAAGTTAAGAACAGGAGCAAAAGAAATGAATATGAAAAGCATGATGGTTAGAGGGACTCACCTGGAATGAGTTTAGGATATCTGTTTTTAGAGACATTGCCAGCTTTCATTCCTGATTGCATCTTGTAGAAATATTCAGTGACTTTAACTGACACTGCATTTAGCGTCTAGGAGAAGGAAAAAAAAAAAGAGTTAGAGATAATGTGACAACTACATGCTCTAGTACAAACCAATTAATATTCAGTGACTTTAACTGACACAGAGTTAAGCGTCTAAGAGAAGGGGAAGAAAAAAGAGTTAGAGATAATATAACTACTACATGCTCTAGTACAGAGCAGTTAATATTCGGTGACTTTAAACGATGCAAGAGGTTAAAGAGTCTAGGAGAATGGTAAATTGAGAACTTAAATAATAACCACGCACTCTAGCACTTAACAACTGAATATTCAGTGACATTAACTCACACAGATTTCAATATCGGTGAGATCATTACAAGGATCAATAGCTCTCTTGAAAATATTTTAAGCAGCAAATAAACTGAAACTGTCTGCCGTAGAGACAGCCGCGCCCGATAACATATTGAACTGTTTCAATATATGTTGATAAACAAAACTGAAATTCCCGCCAAACTGAAAGTGAACAGACGGACGTTGACTTGACACTATTCCTCTAGTTAGGGGTTAGCAGCTCGATCAGAGATGACGGATAATGTATAAATACATCTATTTACCTGAAAGTGCTGTTCGATGAGAGGCTTTCCTGTCTCGTACTGTGGCTCTTGGAACCTGTCTATCATCTTGGAGAGCTCGGATTTCGGTATGAGCGTATCCTTGCACATGAGGCTCTCCAGTATGGCTTCATGAATAAAGATGTACTGGATCTGATCATCACAGAAGAAACAAATCAAGACGTTGTGTGACAGTGTCAGGCAAGTGAAGGAGATGGAGAGACAGAGGTGGAGAGAGAGAAGGAGAGAAAGAGAGGGAGATAAGAGACAGTTTGTCTCCTTATTCTACATTTAAGTTTGAGTCTACATAGGAGTCTACATTCTACATTGGAGTTTTAGTCACTCCAAGATTAATGTATGTCTTCCAGTTTACAGAGTTGTTGACAATTGACAATTCATAATCATGGACGTTAAAATATGAATCTAAGAGACTGACTTCGGTCAGCTTGCGGCTTTGATAAGCCAATGATGGCTTCTTCGCGAGTTCCTGCTTGCAGGAGGATCTAAAAAACATACATACATTTAAAGGTGGTCAGTATTGCCCCCTCGAATATGCTAGCAAAAAAAACAGAATGGACACTCATGGTGATCCATGCTATCCTCTAAGCATTTTTACTTGTTTGTAAAGCATCTTATTGTCTAATTTAACACTCCTCAATGTTTTCAGAGAGATCTGGAGGCTAAAAAGCTCCTGGAAAGTAATCACTGTAGACGTTTTGACAATTTTTTTGCAGGCTTCAAATCCGGGGGAAGCGCTGATGGCCTGTAAGATCGATCTGGTCTTTGAGCAGAAATAATTTACAGGAGGAAATGGGCGATGATATCAATTAAATATTGACATCGCTAATTTATGTCGTATCCAATCATTTACAAAAATTGGATCCAAAGCTAACTAAAGCCACAAAAAGATAGACAAATTTGAATATGTTTCCTTCACAATTAGCAGTTTATATGATCACTTGGAGAATGAAGTACAGACTTTTGTACAAAAAGGCCTGCCACAGTATCATAGATTTAGTCAAGTTAAAGCATTTGAAAAATGACCTTGAAATCTAAGCTAATTGCATTTTGTTCATAAGGAATCCTTCACTAGGAGAAGAGTATAAACATAATGTTCTCCCCATATAAGTTAACAATACAGGCCTAGAAATTTAAAACAAGTTTTGACACTTGATCAAAAATTCCAAGTGCTTAAAACATCAACATGCTAATATCAAGTTTGGCATTTTCCTGAATAGCAGAGAACATCAGTTCCTGTCTTGGCTTACAAGAGGCAGTCCAATAATATTTACTGATCAATAATAAGCAGTAATACCAGGGATGAGCCTGGGTAAAAAAAAAATCACAGAATTTTGCAAAAATTGCGGTATAGGCTCCAGTTTGCGTATGCTACAGTATGTTAGGATAATAGTTTTTGTCCCAGAGGTAGAAAAGAAATCACAGATATTCCGCGGATTCGAGGAAAAAGCTCATGCCTGTAATATGGGTGGCTCATGTGGGGTACCGAACTCACGCCATTTATGGACTGATGATTGTTACCATACTTATCATGTGTTTAAATTCTTAATGTCTTTTGGCAGGAAAATTTAAGTGCCTTTTTCTAATACTAGAAAAAAAAAAAAATCCATTGTCATCTAGCCAAAAAAAAAATTGCCAGAATTTTGAGAATTGTATAATGTATTTTTAAATTTTTTGAAATATTTGTATTTTCAAATGTATCTAGCATTGTAGTTCAATGAATGCATATTGAGTAGCAGCTTACTGATTTGAACATGAATACATTACACATCTCTCGGTTCTAAAACTTTTAACTTTCTGCTATATTCATAATGACAAGAATAAAAAATAAGAAAATGAATGTCAATTTGAAAATGAGAACGGGAATGAGAATATCCAGTCCACTTTACCGAAACATTTACGATGCAGATGAAACTATGTTTGAACGAGAATGTGAACCTTGGTAACTTACAGGCATCTGTACCATCCATGGTCTTGCTTTCCTCATATCGAGGGCATAGTTGAAGATTTCAACATCTCCTTTGACTACTGCCCTCTGTAACTGTGTGTCTATGGCCATTAACACTCCTGTCCTGCCAGCCCCAGCACTAAGATACAAAGAAACACATTATCTTTTGTCAAAACAGCAAATGGTGATGCTTTAATGAATAAACTTCCATTTCTGTTATTTATCCCTTCTATATAGTTTGGTTATCCAACATGGTCACACACACACACACACATAAAAAGTAAAATACAACCAAAAACAAACAACATAAACATGACATTTGAAATGTGCAAACATTCCCTTTTACATCCATTATCTCAATTAACAAAAAAGATAGCTATAAACTTAGTTAATGATGCCTACTGTATAAGCCATTGAAAGTTTCTCTCAAATTCCATTTTTTGCACAAACAAGACAACCTGAAGAACTACAATGAAGCCTCTGATATGTGGAGAGACTTTATAATACTTACCTACAATGGGGCACCAGATTATGTAAGAGACTATATAAAACTTACCTACAATGGGGCACCTGATTATGTAAGAGACTATATAAAACTTACCTACAATGAGGCCCCTGATTATGTGAGAGACTATAGATATAAAACTTACCTACAATGATGCCCCTGATTATGTGAGAGACTTTATAATACTTACCTACAATGATGCCCCTGTTTATGTGACAGACTATATAATACTTACCTACAATGATGCCCCTGATTATGTGAGAGACTATATAATACTTACCTACAATGAGACCCCTGATTATGTGAGAGACTATATCATACTTACCTACAATGATGCCCCTGATTATGTGAGAGACTATATAATACTTACCTACAATGAGGCACCTGATATGTGGATAGACTATATAATACTTACCTACAATGATGCCCCTGATATGTGAGAGACTATATAATACTTACCTGCAACGAGGCACCTGATATGTGGAGAGACTATATAAAACTTACCTACAATGATGCCCCTGCATGATTATGCGAGAGACTATATAATACCTACAACGAGGCACCTGATATGTGGAGAGACTATATAATACTTACCTACAATGATGCCACTGATTATGACTTTATAATACTTACCTACAATGGACGAGCAGAGTATCTGAACCTGGTGTCTTCATATCATGAATGTCCTTGATGTACCTGATGAGGGTAGAGGCATCAGAGGGTACATCCCTATCCGGCCACTCTGTGTAGTGGAACAGGTACACCTTACGTTGTTCTTTCTCGCCCTGGTACAAGGACAACAATACATCATTTAATGATACAGTATTTTACAATATATTCATTCTTGTGACTCACGCTCCTCTCTATCTCTCATTCTTTGTTACACAGATATACACAGCATTTTACAATACAACATATATTCTAATGGCAAAAGTTGTTAGAATACAGTGTTTTGGTATATATTCATTCTTATGGCTGTTACAAAGATATACACAGCATTTTACAATACAACATATTCTAACCGCAAAAGTTGTTAAATACAGTATTTTACAATACAACATATTCTAATGGCAAAGTTGTTAGAATACAGTATTTTGCAATATATTAATTCTTATGGCTCAAGTTCCTCTTTCTCATTTGTGTTACAAAGATATCTACAGCTTTGTACAATACCAACATATTCTTTGGTTTTTCCAGAAATTTGTTGTCCACATTGTTTGACACAATTGGTGAAAAACCATCTAGCCACGTTTTCTGGCAACAACATGAAGCATAAGGAGCAAGATAGTGAGAGTGAGGTTTTAATAAGCCATAACCCATAACCAAAGTTGTTAAAATACAGTGTTTTGGTATATATTAATTCTTATGGCTCAATTTCCTCTCTCTCATTTGTGTTACAAAGATATACACAGCATTTTACAATACAACATATTCTTATGGCAAAAGTTGTTAGAGTACAGTGGTTTGGTATATATTAATTCTTATGGCTGTTAAAAGATATACACAGCATTTTACAATCCAACATATTTTAACGACAAAATATGTTAAATACAGTATTTTGCAATAGTTCATATATGGCTCAAGTTCCTCTTTCTCATTTGTGTTACAAAGATATCTACAGCATTGTACAATACAAACATATTCCTTGATTTTTCCAGAAATTTGTTGTTCAACCTTCAGCAACTCCAGGAAGTATTATTGCAGTCACGGGGGGTGGGGGGGGGGGGTGAGGCCTGTGATGTCATCTGGGCAAATGCTCTTCAAAGCTCTACTAAGGCTATGATAGTACTCTTTTTGCTATATCCTTGAAACTAAATACATTTGGAATACTTGCTAATCCGTCTAAATTCTCTGTGACATTGTTGTCATCAAAATGTTTCTCTTTTTTTTAAACAATATTCTTTTCCTCTGGGGATCAAGTGATCGACAAATCATCAAGAAAACAAAGACAGTTTCAGCTGCAGCGCCTTGCTTACACCATCCATATCAGCTGTTGCCCGATGCATAAATTACCCCAAAAATATCACAAAAATTTGAAAAATTCATATCTGCACGATACGAAATGCTAAGAGGGATGTGCACGGTATTCTTCTAAAGGTTACGAAAATTTTCAGCAATTTCGCACGGCAATCAAAATAATCAAATGGGAATTCCTGATATTCAAACTTTCAAAGTCTTCAAATTACAAGCAAGAACTAAATTTTTAGTATCCTCCCTAATCATCAGTCCATTAAACAAGGTGGATATTAGTCATGTACAATATTTTTATTCACAATTTCTTCTTTTTTTCGGTTATTGTATATTTTAATTTTTTGTTGTTTAAAATGTTTTTTAAAATTATTTAAAATGTTGAGATAGCTGCTGAGGATCTTTGCCGCCTTTTCATCACGGGCAAAAAAAATCAAATCTCTCGTTTGTTGACATTTTCGCACCAAAAAAAAAAAAAAAAAAATTGATAGAGCTTTGCGAGCCTGGAAATTGGAGACCTCACTTATCCTTACAATTTCAATGACTTGCTCAACTTTTTCTTGTTTTTATGAGCAAGTTTGCAAAAACAAAATCGACTGACTCTGCGGAAATGAAAATCGCTGACAGACCAGAAATGTGCAAAGTATGATAAACGGATCATCTTTAAAGAGAACCTTCCAAAGATCTACGAAAGACAATTTCTTTTCAACAAAGGTTATATTGCATTTGCAGCAGCTATCACAGTGATGTAATACGAAGGGGAAAAAAACAGAAAAAAAAAGAAGCAAAAATAGGGGAAAATAATTCCCTAAAATTTTGTATCTAGTCATTTTTTTTCAAATAAACAAATTACTCAACACCCTCCCTATAACACACAATTGACCAGCAGTTACATTGATTTCCATTGTCATATATTCTTTTGTTCTGCCACCTTCCATTGACTTATGTCATGAGTAGGTGATTCCATTGTACAGCTGTGAACTTACAACCCACAAGGCGTTAACTACAGTGAGTAACATAGGTTCAATAGACTGTGCATATAGATGTCGCAGATCACTGTTACAGCAACTGAAGTGTCGAAAGAGCCACGAGTGAATTTCACAAAGCTTTTACGGTAGTAGTATTATAGAGACCAGAGTTGGTGGTCAATAGTCCAGAAGCAGGTGGTTGTGTTTGAAGTACAAAATATAAACAATCGCTGCAGTGTACATAATACCTGAACTCAATATCTTAGGTTCCACGGTCTACGTCACAATATACGTTCCATATCTCCACATAAAGTCTCCTATGTTTCAACGGAGACTTCATAAAGTATCATATCTTTCAACAGAGATTACAGACACTGGGTCTGAGCCACTAACACTTGTCACTGCGCAGGCTTACACAATTGAATAGGTTTAAACTAATTTGCATATTAAGACTCTGGGCTCGAGCTATTAAAGTGTACAGAAAAACTAACCACCATCTTTTGGCTGACATGCCAGAGATCTTTGCGATGCATAACTCTCCCGAATAGCTAAGTGGAAATCTTGTTTCTTCTGAGAGATGTCTTTAGTTTAAAAGTCGTGTCTGGTAGCTGTCATTATGTCAATCTGTGATGTCATAGTGTCACTAGGACTCCGACAACGTTTTAGTTTTCTCTTTGTTTTCATTTTCTTTCCATATTTTCAAGATAAAATGCTACCAGTTTTGACACAGAAACCAATAACATCAATATGTCAAGTTGAGAGGTTCCCCAAAACTTATGTGGAATGGGAGACAGGTAAGAGAGGTATAGTTTAGATTCAGCATTTGCCAAAACCTGTCATGCATTACAGAAAATATACACTGTAAATCATAGATTAAAGAAATGATACATACAATTTAACTAAACATACTTCCCCATGATGTCATATTTAGTCTTGATCAAGTCGTCTTACCTTGTATGTGAAGGAACATAAAATCTGCGACATCTCCCAAATAACGTGATATTTTTCTTAGCTGTTTGGGCAAGTTGGTTTTGCCATCAATTAAGTCTCTATTTCCATAGACCAATAACGATGTTTGGGCTTGTGTCTCCTTTCATTGTTCTTATCACATCTGACAAATTATCAGCTGATTGGTGCTATTTTCTACTGAACAGTGTTCATACCAACCAAAACAGTACTTATTGGAGTTATATGTGAGCACTAGGGTTAAGGTTAATACAATGTTTCACCAACGACCAACAACATTTGACACTTAATTTCAACATAGAATGTTTCTGCTGCCCTTACCTGCTTTGCAAGAATTAACGTTCTAAGTGTGTAACTATCTTTCTCTGTTTCAGTGAGTGTGCTGATGGTGAAGTCGCCTTCTTTCATTGGTTCATCTCCCAAGGTGGCCCAGTAATGGAGGCATTTCATCCTCCCCTCCTCTATCACGTTGGCGACCATGCTTATCTTATGAATGTCCTCCTGCCAAACCATCCTCCAGAAGTCTACGATGGAACTTGTAGTTGGACCTGAACAAGAACAAAAAATGACAACATGACTGATTCACTCAGCTGAAACTAAACATAGATGGCTCCATCTATTGACAATTGATTTCATACGACATCTTTGCATCTCTATAACTAGAAAAAACACCGGGTCCTTGTGTAAGAAAAGTTTAACCAAGAGGGCAATCCACCGAGTTGCGTATCTCATCGACATTTCAAATGAACAGATATATTATACACCGGAGGAAAGTACTTCTTGACATTTCCATTATACTCGTAAAGGTTCTATGTCAACTCAATGTGTCCCCTTGGAGTTTTAGCTAAAATTCAAATGCAACTAAACTTGACCTTTGTTTTTTTTTGGGGGGGGGGGGTCCTTGCAAGACACACGGGTTTACCCTCACCCTGTGGTACTTTCCCACCAAATTAGAAGAAAATTGGCCCAGCAATGGAATGGGAATTTTTGACACAATGACACACACACTATGACATGTTTTGACCCTCCCTCAGTCATGGACTTCTGGTCACCCAGGGCTCCCTTCATATTTTAAAGACTTTGATATTTTAGCAACAAATTTGGCAATTGTTACCTTTGTCAAACAAATTTAAAACTTTAAAAAAAAAATTGAACCAATTGAATGAACAAAAGGGGAAAGTAATTCAAATAAAATATTGATAGGCTGGTTAAGATTTCTTCCAGCCTTTAGTGAAGGAGTCACTACCAATTGGAATATCAGACTTTTCTAAGTAATTTGAGGCCAGAGCTATCTTTCTAATTTATGATAGTTGGGCTGGTGCCTCTTTCAAAACCTTTCTCAGCACAGTATTATTGTTGCAGTGTATTACGGTACATGTCATAACTTCCTTGTTACCTAATTTGTCAGGCATTTAGCAAAGCAGTAATTGTCTGGTACAGCTATTCTTGCTTTCACAGCATGTAGTTCATGATACAATACATAAGTGTTACAAACAGTCACGCAACAGTTGACTCTCCAATTGAAACCCTATATTAAACAACCCTAGGAGTTTTAAAGGTATGCTGCATTGGCCCCAAATATGCTAGATATTCAAATATGGTCACCTTTGGTCAAAATTCTTAAACTGTTTTTATTATAACCTTCAAGGAATTTTGTCCTCACTGGGACATTCAGTCATCTTGTGTGTTCCTTTAATAGCAATGTCTGAGAACAATTGGGGCCTATACTGACTAACTTTACGTGTACTCTTTCTACCGAAACTTTGTCAGGTCTATTTAGTTCACTGCCAGTGTAATATTTTGACGTTACGGGGAATAATTGATCTGTTATTGCATCACAAAATGTTATTCAAAGCTGGGGAAACTGCTAGACAAGTGCAAAGAGGTATAGCAGTTTTTTTGTTTACACAGAAACCATATCATTTCTTGAGAGACAAAGTTCAGAGGCTACCCAAACTGCTACACAAACATTGAATGTCACTAAATAATTTCCCTGAGGTCTATCGGTAAAACTTGGCATCCCCATCTGTCTGGCGAGACGTGAGTTTATATTAATACCACTGAATCGATATATCCCAGTTATTGTCAATTGAGATACAGTCTTTTCTGTAAAGAGACGGTAGATCCCATTTCTAAATATTGAAGGAAACCTTTTAATGATAGTGCGGTAGAAGGAGCGATGCAATAAAGTCAGTTTCACTCTTCTCTATCATGACTGCTTTCAAGTCATCACTTTCAGAGTTTGTAATTTTACTCACTACAAGTCATTCATCCATCTTGGGAGGACTAGAGTGACTGTGAAAAAAATCACTGATTCGAGGAACTATTAAGGAGAAACAGATTGAATACAGCCATGATCTAATATCAGCCAATAAGAAATCCCCCGTGTTCGCGGGAAACTAATTTACCACAATATCCTACATTTCCCTCATATTCAGATTATTTTTGCTCCACCCAGGCCTCAAATTTCCTGGCGGCCACGGCGGCCATGGCCGACGGTGCCCTTCCAACTGGCCTTGGTGCCCTTAAGAAATCTGACGTTTTTACGGCCAAATTGGCCTGCCCTTTTTCTCCGATGGCCGTCGTGCCCTTTTTGAGATCAAACTTATATTTTATGTCAGCGATAACAGCATTGTTACGAATGCAAAATCTTCAAATTGCTTGCGTCCCGGGAACAAAAACTTTTTTTTTTGAGAAACAAAGCCCAAGTTCACCTTGAAAACTAGGTCAACGGAACACATAACAAAACACATTTTTGAATGAACATCTTTCATTATTTCTTTCAAAAAACCACAACTTCTTCTGACAAGAACCAAAATTCCTCCCAATCCTACAGATAATAGAATTCGTTTGAAAATAAATATATCATAACAATCAACTGCAAGGTACAGGGTTTACAACACTCCATTATAGAGATTTTCATGCTAAAAATAGACAATGATGCTTTTCCAAAATTCCCATGATCTGATTGGCTAATAGTCTCTATCCATTGTCTGAAAACATTTTTGCACCTGTACTGCTCAATGAACACGAAGTTGTTTAACAGTAATAACTAGCAACGTTACTTTTCCCTGTGTAAAGATAACAAAGTTTGTTGTATAGGCTATTATATGTGTGCACTCAAATATCATAACGTTAGGCCTACGTAACTTTTGACAACAATAACTCCTGGTACGAAGATGCACTTGAATTGTTTCTGAGACTATCACGTAATATTTGAATCATTGTTTTGATCAGAAAATGTTATGAGTTTGGACAATCTATGAATTTTGTGGGAAGTTAACATCTCTGATCCTGAAAAGGATATTACATCTCACAGTATGTTTCTTCTCTCTGCATTGGTAAAATGTGTATTCACACCACAGTAGTTTCAGTTGCAAATTTTTTTTGCGGTCCAATTGACCACGTGCTTCAGTAAAAATTTTTTTGGGTGCAACGTTCGTGTGTAAACTACTGTGAATTGTCAAAAGTAGACATTGAAGTTTGATTTTTTTAATCCACATTGGGTAAAAAGCTATTCACATAGGCCTACTGTAATTTTCATAGAGATGATTGTTTGCAAAGAGCCTAGCCCAGGATAAATGTTGGATCAGGTTTTGAGGATTTGCGCATGTGTAGTTGAAAATGAAGTTCGAACAGGTTTATGTACAAGCAATAGTACAGTGAACTGTGTGGAATTTAGCGAAAGATATGCACACTGTAGGTACAGAGATTTTCGAAGAGTTGGTTGTTGGAATCGCTGCAAAGTCAAAGCATGGAGCTAGTACTACCTGTACGGAGTTGGCGAGTAGGGAAGTACAAGGGCGGACGAAGGGGAGGGGGTGTGGGGAAAACATTGGTTGAAACGGCAGGGTGGGCAAAAGAAGTGGTGGGCCGGGCCGCCCTTGTCAAACAGCTAAGCTAAGGCACTGAGCCATCTGCCCTATCTATTGTGTATCCCATTCACTAAGTACAGGCAGTAACACGATCACATCTTTACAACTAAACTAGTAAAAGTAGTTCATACAATAAACGCAATTGGTGTTCGATCGGGCGCAAGCTATTTTTAACGTGACGCAAACTTTTTGGGGGGCTTGCGTACCTGAGACACAAACTTTTTTCTCTAGAAACATTATTGGATAAATGGTACACGGCGGCAGCCGGAACAAGGAGTGTTTCATGTGTAAATAAAATTTCCCCACAAAAAAAAAGAATGGGAGAACAAGTTTAAAAGAACTTACTGTTGTTAGTTACATTTTCAGCATTAACCCTATAAGCCTAACCACCCCTATAAACAACACATCAAACTCAAAAAGGCGTTTTTGGTTGAATATTATTCTGTTCAATTATTGTTGGCATGGATTAACTACTCCAGTAAACTGATAAGGGTTTACAGTTTACATGAGATACCCCCATAATCAGAGTCTGTCCATAAATTTATGAGTTGAGTTACCGTATTGATGTTTGATTTTGCTAAGGGTGAGGAAGGATTCGAATAAGAGTAGGGGTTAAATAATTCTATTGACAAAAAGGAAAGCAAAGTGAGAGATACTGTACCACCTTCTACTGTAGTGTTCTGCATTATTAAACAGCCGCCAGGACATGAACAGAAATTGTTTCATGATGTTAATTCTTTATGGCCTTGTTGCCCTTCCTTAAGATGCAAGTTGGCCTTGGTGCCTTACCTTATGGCCTTGGTGCCCTTAAAAATTTTGCCCAAATCAAGGCCAAAGTGGCCGTGCCCTAAAAATTGTGAAATTTGAGGCTTGTCCACCTTCCATCATCTTCTCGGCAAACCCTCCCACTGGCGGATATTGAGGCCTGGGGATTGAATCTATGGGTAGGAGGTATTCTCTTCCCTATTGAGACATCTGTTACATGATGAAGGGTGCTTAGTTACGACATAGTGATACTTTGCAACTTTAGAAGAAATTTTGTGTTCGAGATTATCTTCCACAAATTTCGGGCAATTTCAGTTTTATTTCGATTTTTGTTTTCTGCGAAATACTTCCAAAATTCTTTGGCAACCTTATTTATACCTTACTATACCTTAAGACTCTACTTCAAACAATTAGTCTGGAAAAGACAGCTGTCATATTCTTTGTCATTTGGGTGCAGATCACACAATGTTAAACAACTTGTACCTCCAAATGTTGACCCAGTGGAGCATTGACTGTGAAATACCTTCATATCAAAATTTGAAAAACCACAGTGTTTTGTGGACATTACAGAGGCCTTGAAATGGTGGTGCTTTTAGTTAGATTACCAGGTGGCTTTAGACAAGGTAGATTGACTTAGTTATGGGAGACAGGTACAAGTTAAGAGTGAAGTACACATCCATGCATATATATATATATATATATATATATACAAACTTTATTAACACAGCGATGTACAACTCAACCCAGAAAAGAACGTTTTCAACAGTAAATTTCCTATATATATAGAAATACAAGAAGTTAGTCTCAGAACTAAAGCCATTTGTATCCCACTCTAGCTGAAATGTTGATAATTTCCCAGCCAGGTTTTCATTGTTCCTTTTAATATAGGTGTACAGAACTACTTAGAAGAGTGAATTTAAATTATACCAACCTTGTGAGGCTATGTAAGCTCTTTCTTTCTTGAAACCCTGAAATGAGAAATTTTAAAATGTTAGAGAATAGATGCAGATGTAAGGACTTAATTTCTCAAAATTTTTAAATTGAGAGATTGAAAAATGCAAACGAGGGTTAATATAATCAAATGCCTTGATAACTGCCTAAGTATATATTTTACAGAATACAAGAATAATCATATTCACTTTTTTTAAAGTTTTTTTTACAAAATATCAGGAAAATGACAAGATGAAGCGGAATGCAAAGGAAACAAAGACTAAGGCTAAAAATATCTTCTTCTTTTTGTAGGTCTCATGAAAGACTTCTTCCGTTCTCTTCAAAACCCTGCGTCATGTTTGTATTTGCAAAGCCATTATGCAATGAGGTGAGATCCTGGTGCAATGAATAGCACATGTGGTATTTCATTTCTGTTATCATTTCAGTCTGTGCATTGTAGAGTTTCTCATAACAATGACACAAATGGATGCCTTTTGTCAATACGAGTTATATAGAACTTTATGTGGATTGAATTACTGTACAGACACTTGCAGAGCAGGGCCAATAATTCAGTGTGAAAATTTTGCTTAGCAGTTTTGAACTTTCGTCCGTTATACAATACTGTGGTTCCTGCGTACACAAACTGCTATGCATCTTGGCATTTGTACAGCAATTTGCCCACTTTGCATAGCACTTTACCATGCGATACGGATAAATTATTCACTGCACGGTATTTTAGTAATGCTTCTAAGAAATGCTGGGAAGATGGAAGTAACGTAAACTGCTCAATCCTACATCATGCTGAACAATGTGAAAATGCTAAAGACATGTTTTTTTGGGACCTCTGGGTTAAAGGAGGGGGGGGGAGAGGGGGAAGGGAGAGGAAAATGAGGTGATTCAGCGGTTACACCAGACAGTCGACAGTATTGCTCATATGAAATACAGGTTCAGGCAGTTAATGATTCTTAACATAACATTATATGACTGATTATAGCACAATTATCATACAAAGTGCCACTGAGCTCTACTAATTCCTTAGCAACCACACATTTGGTCGGCGATCCTTTTTCAAGAAACATAGGTTTTTGTTCCGTTCATTCTATTGACAAAGCTCTTTATGAAGCTTCAAAGCTCTTCCACCCAGGGTGAGATTAAATACAGCTGCAATTAACATAACAAGTTCAAACCCTAGATGGGTGTACGGCATTAAAACAAGACAAATTGATTCTGAACCTCCACGCATTTGTATTAGATCCAGTTCACAGCTCACAGTCACCGAAAAAGGAAACCGAGGTTTGTCTACTAGAAGGAAAGGCACGAAAGCTGTTAGACGTGTCTTGCACTTCTACTGTGTCAAATTAACAGAATAGCAAGCAAACAACGGAAGTCAAAGATCACCGTTGATCCCGGGTCAACTCCAAGCTGTGTTTACATAACCAATCGAGTACCAAGCATGGGGTCTGATCCTCCCTCTATCCTAGTGTATTATCGACTTCAAATTGCTGAGTATTATCTGTGCTTGATCCTTCACTAATCCTAGTGTATTACCGACTACAAAATTGCTGAGTATTAGCTGCGCTTGAACTTCATATCAGACCATGAGAGACAGGTTCAACATTGTGCTTCTGGTCTAATGGGAGGGGGAGGGGGAGCAGGCTTTAATAAATGATGAAATTCTCTTCAAGCCTGGAATTTCCCCAGTAATGACTCATCGATTGTCTTACTTAATGCTTGTCAGTGTCTGCGGAATAAGTGTGAATGTAAATCCTTTCTGTATTAAAGTTGGAAACTTTGAGCTAGGTACAGTAGGCCTTGTATACACTATATGCTATAAATTATTACATGTTGAGCATAACATGCAATAAACTATCCAGAAGGCTATACAATCTTCAGATGCAGGTACCATGACGATGATAAATCTAGACTACATAAAGACATATCATATATAATACAAACAGCAAAATTCCATTGTCTTGTCATATCAACGTGATGCACCAGCTTTCAACTATTAAACACACGAGGGTAAGAAATGGTTTAAAAAAGGGCTTGGCCAAAGTTATGGCTGAATAGTTTGGTTACGACTACAACATGGGATATGTAATAACATAGTTGTTGGTTGGGCTGCAGGCAATTCATGTTGAAAGTATTACATTGATGTACAGGACAGGACTGGTGTTTCTAGGTACAGGAAGAAATATTTATGGCTTACAAGTTGACAAAGTATTTATGCCAGCAAAGCAACTGGAATGGCCATATACATCAAGAAATGAATTAATTATCTGCGTTATTAGAAACAGCAATGTGACTTAAATATTCATTTAAGTTTTCCTCTAACTCTGCTAGAGAAATGAAGATAGAGGGATGAAGCGAGGGATCCCCCTCCCGCACCCCTTTCTAGTCACCTCCTACAATACTTCTGGTGGTAGCAAAAGGTAGAACTATGGGATGATTGCAGGCAAAGTTTTATGGATTTCTTCTGATTTGTCCCTCGTGCAAGCAGGTCTCACACCTTGGTTGTCCGAAAAGCAAATTTTAATAAATCCGAAAATGTAGCAAAGTAACAATGACCAATATGAACACTGTAGTAGAGATGTGAAGGTTGCTGAATGAAACACCAATATCTATACTGTATTAGAGATGTGTAGGTTTGGTGAATAGAAAACCAATATGTACACTGTAGCAGAGATGTCTAGGTTGCTAATAAAACACCAATATCTACACTGTAGTAAAGATGTGTAGGTTTGGTGAATAGAACACCAATATCTATACTGTATTAGAGATGTGTAGGATACTGAATAGAACACCAATATCTATAGTGTATTAGAGATGTGTAGGTTTGGTGAATAGAAGACCAATATCTATACTGTTGTAGAGATTTGTAGGTTTGGTGAATAGAACACCGATATCTATACTGTTGTAGAGATTTGTAGGTTTGGTGAATAGAACACCAATATGTACACTGTAGGAGAGATGTGTAGGTTTGGTGAATAGAACACCAATATCTATGCTGTAGTAGAGATGTGTAGGTTTGGTGAATAGAACACCGATATGTACACTGTAGTTGAGATGTGTAGGTTTGGTGAATAGAACACCAATATCTATAGTGTATTAGAGATGTGTAGGTTTGGTGAATAGAAGACCAATATCTATACTGTTGTAGAGATTTGTAGGTTTGGTGAATAGAACACCGATATCTATACTGTTGTAGAGATTTGTAGGTTTGGTGAATAGAACACCAATATGTACACTGTAGGAGAGATGTGTAGGTTTGGTGAATAGAACACCAATATCTATGCTGTAGTAGAGATGTGTAGGTTTGGTGAATAGAACACCGATATGTACACTGTAGTTGAGATGTGTAGGTTTGGTGAATAGAACACCGATATCTATACTGTAGGAGAGATGTGTAGGTTGCTGAATAAAACACCAATATGTACACTGTAGTTGAGATGTGTAGGTTTGGTGAATAGAACACCGATATGAACACTGTAGTAGAGATGTGTACCGTAGGTTGCTGAATAAAACACCAGCTTTGGAGGTTGACAACAATTCATCACTACCTTTTTGGTGGTATTTATTTACAATGCAATCTGAATTTGATATAAACAACTGCTCATCCACCAGACAACCTACACAAGCTGATTGTGGTTGTCTGAACAGAGATTTGGTAATCTCAAACCACCAGACTACCATGACAAATTTCACCTTGATTGATTGTAGGGCCAATGCACAAGGTACAAGACAAGTGGGTGGTTTATACTATGAGTAGATATCATGCATCTCATACAATGGAAACACTTTCTTTGCTTTGTAGATATTTGTATTTTTCATATATTTTAAGCTCACCATGAAAATGTGTACATGTGTGTTCTATTTAATGATACTTTCTATGTGGAAAGCAGTAAAGTTTTTCATAACAAGTTCAAAGTTGGGATTTCGAGCAACTAATGTCCTTACTCCTTCAATCACAAATGGTGGTACATATATGTCACAGGTTGTTATGTAACCAACTACATTCATTAAATCCCCCTTGCAGACTCATGTACATGCTTATCATTCAAATTTACTGACTTCGCGTAAGGACTAAGGCTATAAAAAATTAGTCCTAAAGAATAAACGAATGAATCAGCAACTAATATGTATAAATCTGGTTTACTGTTTATAGTACACGTGAACCAGTGCAGTGAAAATCAGTTCTCCACAAAGGGCATAAATTTGCATATAATTATGATGTAGCTGAAGGTATTAGCATTTCTCTTAATGCCTGCTGCATGTTTTTCATTAATACTGGTGTGGGGTTGATACTTACCTGTCCCCATCTTACATTTGTACTTTCCTATCTAACTAAGCTACATGTTCTTTCTTCTACAGCAACAGAATCAATCAATCAATCAAACTTATTTATATAACACCTAAAACCGAAAGTCTAATCAACGTTGTTCAGTGGTGCTTAGCGTCGAGAATCATTGTGAGAAGCATAACTTCTCTTATTACCTTTATATTGACTCACACGCAGAAATATTTTGATAGGGCTGAACTATTAAACTTTTCTGTAATATTACTTGAAATGATGAAATACTGATAAATTGTGTTCCTGTAACTGCCAATCACTGCACTGTAAATATGCTAACAATAGGCCTTTTATGTAACCACGCTGCACCCATAGCTTCTCTTTGCTACGAAACCGGAATCAAACTACAATTAATAGGACAAATGACACGAGAAGGACTGCCAAACAAAGGGAGACTGCAAGACTAATTGTATAGCCGAATAACACTGAGTCATACGACTCAGTGCATATATATAATACATATATTAGTATACACTAATAAAGAGTTATTTACTGTGTGGAGTCTTGTGACGCTGTAAGAATCGATGTAAAACCGGTTGCAACGTAACTGCACATATAGTGTACAGATACTAGTCTCCATGCCCAGGGTGAATGGATATATATCAATATAACACAGTTTCCCCTTTAAGTTAGAACAGAACCGAAAAACCCTACAATTAACTTCCACTTTTAAATGCACTATCGTCCATCCTCAGTCTAGAATACTAAATGGTAAACAATTTTTTTCTGGAGGTAAACAAGTGGTAAACAATTTTTTTTTCTGGAAGTCAACATATTTCTGGAGGTTAAAAAAAATGTTTTTTTTTTCTGGAGGTCTTGACCATTTATTAAAGTGGTTCCACATGATTAAGGAGTGTAAACTCAGACCCCTAGAGTTATCATGTGAGTTGTAAGATTGTTTTTTACAGACAGTGGAAACCCAAAGGCTTTTCAAAGTCGGAAAAGATGACTTTCACCATCATGATGATGGTTTTCTCTAATTATGGAGCCTGCACATTGATGACCTGTGGATGCAACTAAATGTTGGCCAGGGAATATCTCTCTCACACCACAAATTAAACTTTTAATGCTCTGTCCATTGGAAATACCTCCAATAGTCCTTCTGCTTCGATCAATGCCACTAAATAATATCTGCGTTTTTTGTGCACTTTTTAAACCGTTAAACTGTGTAATTTGGTAACTTTTAACCCCTTCTGGGTAGTAGGCCTCCTATGAGTGGGTTGGGTTCATAGAAGAACCGTGTCAGTTTTAACTAAAAATAATTGCTAACACAAAAAATCTTAAAACAAATTGAATTTAGTGTGTTCAAAACGTGGAAGTGATAACTCCCACGAAGATCGCACGATAACGGTAAGGATGACATTTGGCAATTAATTCTGAAATTCATTTTGATTATTTGTAGAACCATAAGAACAACTCTTCAATCAGTGCAGGTGGCAATATTATAGTTTTTAAAAAAAAAAAACGGGTTTCAAAGACAACAATAGGTAAAATTCAAACTGGCTAAATTATTTAATCTACCACACAGGGTCATAGGTCAGCTACTCACAAGCATTACCAAACTCAATTTACAATCACATAAGGTTCACATCAGAATAGCTATAGGTATAGGAAATTCCAAACCTTACTGGGTTTGGATATTTACCAGGGACGAGCTTACCTGTCTTCTCACAACCTCAGCACACTCCCTACCGTGTCTAGCGTGAACTGACAACCTTTTAACACTGTGCGCCCTCTATGTCCAGACCCTTACAGTCAATGCCCTCCCTTCTCATTCTACCACCTAGAGTGGTTAGATGTTCGTTTTGAGCCTCGGATTTTTTTTTCACATCAGAATAGGTGTAGGAAGGTATTCCCCAAAACTTACTTGTTTTGGGATTTACGAGGGACGATACTTACATGTCTCCCACTCCACATCTGCACTTTTCCCATCTACTTAACTACACATTGGAACGTTTTAGCACTGCTCCCTTGCTCCCTGGGCACTGCCCACTTACACATCCTTCAGGAAGAACGCTACAAATTTTCGTCAGCAAAATTTGCTTTAAAGTTTTCGATCTTATTTTACGTGTAGCAAGGTATAGGAACATTACTGTACTTACATGTGCAACTTTTCATATATTACATTGAAACTATTAACAAGAACATCTACTTAAGAAAAGGGTTTTAATGAACTCTTTTTTTGTCTAGATGCTGACCAAGGTTACTGGCCAAGGTTGCTATATAAATGTAGTTCAATCTGTATTTGAATCCATTACAATCTATAAACCCTTCACAGATCTGTGATACAAATTGTTTCTTTTTTTTAAGAGAGATGATATCGAAGACAGATATTAAAACAGAGCACAGCTAGACTCATTGCTGTCAAGTTGATACAGTGCTGTAGGTGATCGAATATCATTTTCATGTTTCTTCCAACCCTATGAAAGGTTACAACTTAAGAGAATATGCATTACCTGAGCTTTACAGAACAACTATATACTATATTTGAAAATTATATTGATATCATGAGGTGCAAGCAGGGCTAAAACTGACCAGGAAGAAGAAATAACGCTTGTAAGGACAAAGAGATTTAGGACAGGGATATAGAAGCAATGACCTCATAAGGACCTGCGTACTACCAGCATATAGCAATCCAGTCTTATTACCGCTCTTCTTTCTTCCTGAGGCTTGAAATCTTAAGGTGATTAGACATGTTAAAATAATCACAACGATGTTAAGCAGCTTTGCTAAGAATGATGTCAGGCAGTTTTATCCCGGCAACCAAAATACTGAAAGTTATTAATCTTGACTTTTGAACAATTTTGAACAATTGCCCTCGTGATTACTCTTGAACACAAGGTTTATGCAGAGTTACCGGACGAAGGAACACCGACTACTGAAATTGTCAAACGAAGGACACAAAGGGACAAAGACGAGGTCTTGCTCAAGACAGAGGAGAATTTGCCCTGACATTTGGGAAAGATTCCTAGCAGAATGAATAATTAGCAAAAACCTTGTATATAGAGAGGAAGAAGTTATTTTCAGAATGAGATATTACCTTCATGTAAGATGCGTTGACATAATCGGAAAAGTTGTCGTCATCAATGATATCTAGAACCACTCTATATTCATCGTCTGTGTACAGAAGAAAGGGAAAGAAATATTCCATTACTTGCATGATTTCAATCATACTAAGACATATGCATCCTGAAATATTAACTGAAAGAGGAAGAAGAGTTGATACAATTAAATGTCAAAGAGGTTGCTCTTGGAGGTTTATTTAATGCCCTTGTATTCAAAGTGGGGCTTCTGCAACCCAGTGCTTACTGTAGGGTTGCCAAAATGATTTGGAGGCATGCCAAGATTGTTCAGATGGTTAGCAGTAGATTTCTAAGTCGGTATTCACAGACATGATCCTAGGGCTTTAAAAGAGGCAACAAGCAGTGAAATCAGCAAATGGCAGAGGAAACATTGTCCTCGAAACGCAACGATAACAATATTTATAACCTTTCAACCCTACTACAAACTGGTTTATACAAAATTAACATTTTTATGTCAGTAGGCCTACTTTCAATTGCCTGGTTTATTTGTAATTACATTTTCACATAAATTTGTCATTGAAGAAACTCAAGAGAATAATTTGATAATCATTACACCGATAACGACTGTGATATAGCACTTACTTGGTAATGTTTTACTTTCTGAGATGAATTAGTAACTACATCATTATGTCATCATAAACAAGAGGTCATTAAATCACTAATTACCCTGAGTATGTATATATCGATTACAGTTGATGGGAATGAGATGAGGTGCTGGGGTAGGATGGGGGGGGGCTGCTGAAAATGCTATCCTAGCCAGGCTAGTCTTTTAATGCGGATTTGACTACTCCTGCCATATTCTCACATGTGTAACAAATTTCCTGATAAACATCAATTGGTCAATTTCAGGATTTAAAGTATTGGTTGACATTAAGCAACAATAAATAGTTACATCATCATGCATGGTGGTTGTAATGAGTTTACTCTTTGCCTTTAAAACCTGAAATATACTAAGATTGAATGGTATCCATTTGGTTTCTTGCTTTGCATGAACAGTTTATACCATTCACCAGGGAGGGATTTAATTAAACCATCCTACAGTACATGCATTGCTGTGTGACAACGCTATTTAGGGAACCAGTGATTTAAACAATAGGTTCAACATTGTAAAGAACAGCAAATTAAAAGTAGGCCAAAAAAAAAAAACAGGCATCGACAATTACTGACATGTTTCACCTGTTGTTTCAGTTGTTTTAGAGTATTGTCATACTACAGTAGTAACTACTGTAATGCAAAATATTGATTTACTTCTGATGGACCTTTAGAATTTGATCTAACCTAGATATCAGTTAATTGCACACAGTGGTGGCACCAGCCAGCAGCTGATCTGATTTGGCGGGGGGGGGGGGGGGGGGCGGACTTGGCAAGGGGGAAATCTGGGGTCTGCTCATGTCCCCCTCCCATAGCACCACTACTGACTGCACAGCTAGTTAATACAGAACTCCTTTTCACATCTGTATGATTAATGTGCAGTATCTGCATAGTAATGGCTCTGTAATCTATTTCATTCTGCACTGTAACTTCACACAAACACAGAATACTGTCAGTCAGTCTGAGCCAAACCAGCTAATGTTTGTCCCCTAAACATCCCTCAGAAGTAAAGTATACACAATGGAAGTATGTTGTGATGATAGTGTAGGTACTTACAAGCTATAATATTTCAAATTTGGATCCCTATCAAATGAGGTAATGTATACACAATGGAAGTATGTTGTGATGATAGTGTAGGTACTTACAAGCTATAATATTTCGATTTTGATCACTATTAAAGGAGGTAATGCATACACAATGGAAGTATGTTGTGATGATAGTGTAGGTACTTACAAGCTATAATATTTCTACTTTGATCACTATCAAAGGAGGTAATGTATACACAATGGAGTATATTGTGATGATAGTGTAGATACTGTACTTACAGCTATAATATTTCAAATTTTGATCCCTATCAAATGAGGTAATGTATACACAATAGAAGTATGTTGTGATGATAGTGTAGGTACTTACAAGCTATAACATTTCTATTTGGATCCCTATCAAATGAGGTATAGCATACACAGTGGAAGTATGTTGTGATGATAGTGTAGGTACTTACAAGCTATAATATTTCGATTTTGATCACTATCAAAGGAGGTAATGCATACACAATGGAAGTATGTTGTGATGATAGTGTAGGTACTTACAAGCTATATTTCAAATTTTGATCCCTATCAAATGAGGTAAGGTATACACAATGGAAGTATGTTGTGATGATATTGTACGTACATATACAAGCTATAATATTTCAATTTTGATCCCTATCAATTGAGGTAATGTATACACAATGAAGTATGTTGTGATGATAGTGTAGGTACTTACAAGCTATAATATATCAATTCTGATCCCTATCAAATGAGGTAAAGTATACACAATGGAAGTATGTTGTGATGATAGTGTAGGTACAAGCTATATTTCCAATTTTGATCCCTATCAAATAAGGTAAAGTATACACAATGGAAGTATGTTGTGATGATATTGTACGTACATACAAGCTATAATATTTCTATTTTGATCCCTATCAAATGAGGAACAGTATACACAATAGAAGTATGCTGTGATGATAGTGTAGGTACTTACAAGCTATAATATTTCTATTTTGATCCCTATCAAATGAGGAACAGTATACACAATAGAAGTATGCTGTGATGATAGTGTAGGTACTTACAAGCTATAATATTTCTATTTTGATCCCTATCAAATGAGGAACAGTATACACAATAGAAGTATGCTGTGATGATAGTGTAGGTACTTACAAGCTATAATATTTCTATTTTGATCCCTATCATATGAGGTACAGTATACACAATGGAAGTATGTTGTGATGATATTGTACGTACATACAAGCTATAATATTTCTATTTTGATCCCTATCAAATGAGGTACAGTACACACAATAGAAGTATGTTGTGATGATAGTGTAGGTACTTACAAGCTATAATATTTCGATAACGGTTCTTCTGTTTGTTTTCACTTTTCAATGCCACAGTGGCTGGCTGGGTTAAGTCTTGAGGCAAACTCTGGAAAAATCAAAAAGGCATAAAATTGATTAAAAAAAGTATATATATTATGAATTACTAATATCGCATAAATTAATGTAACATAAAAAATTATGAAAGCTCTGAAATATATTGTTTGATCACGCCCATAACAGTATTATATTGGAAACATTTGGCAAGTTTGGTGGGTAGGCGTGGAGGCCATGACACTAACACAATAATTTTTTACATGAATGACACTTCTTTTAAGGGGCTCAGAGGACATTACCGAAACATGACCACGGCATTCCTGGTCTTTATGATTAACCAAAGAAGTGCAATCAAAATACTTGTATGATCAAGAGGATAATGCTTGTATCTTCAATTTATGCAACATTTGCGATGACTTTGTCACAACCCGGTGATGTACAGTACCATCCAGATTGGTTTTTTAAAATTTTTAGGGGAAAAGAAAGTGAGCTGCAAATGTTCTTCTATGCTTTACTCCAACCAAATTATATCAGGAATAAATCAAACTAGATTTTAAAAAACTTCAAATTGTATCCCAACAAGAAGTAATCTGTAAAATATTAAATTAAGAGCATTATCAGGGATAAAATTGTCCAAATTTAAAATTCAAAGTGTTCAAATTTAAATATGGCAACTTTGAAGACTCTGAATCTGGTCTCATACAGCAGTATAATACTATGGTTCATGCTATAAAAACTGCTATACTCTATGTATATATATTTTTGTTATTGTATCAGAACAATTTGTCCATTTGTGTAGTACTCTTCGATACTAAATAAATACTTCCTTGATTATAAACTTAATGATCGGGAAACATCAATTTTGCAATAAATTTATTAATTACTCATTAACAACTCCTGTGAATAAGAAAATCAGGTCAGGTCACAACCCGGTGGTACAGTACCATCCAGATTGGGTTTTTTCAAACTTTTAGGGGGGAAAAAAAGTGAGCTGCAAATGTTCTTATAATATGCTTTACTCCAACCAAATTATATCAGGAATAAATCAAACTAGATTTTAAAGAACTTCAAATTGTATCCCAACAAGAAATAATCTTTAAAATATAAAATTAAGAGCATTATCATGGATAACATTTAGGTCCTCAAATTTGAAAAAGTGGCAACTTTGAAGACTCTGAATCTGGTCTCATACAGCAGTATAATACTCTATGTATATACTGTACCTATAGATGCTATTGTATCAGAACAATTTGTCCATTTGTGTAGTACTTTTCGATACTGAATAAATACTTCCTTGATTATAAACTTAATCATCGGGACACATCAAGTTTGCAATAAATTTATTAATTACTCATTAACAACTCGTGTGAATAAGAAAATCAGGTCAGGTTATTTTTGTTTCGTTTTTTGCTTATATATTTTATTTGGGGGGGGGGGTTGATATTGTTACATACAGGGGAATATCCAATTATGACTGAATACAATAGCATGTTAAGACTGGCACAAAGTTTGAAAACCGATTTGTCTTTTTTTATCGGTTCTTCACACTTAAAAACTGCAACTGATGAGCATAAAGTTTCCTGGTAAAGCCTCAATGTTTGTTATCTACGATAAAAACATGCAAAAAGGTGAAACACAGGTTTAATGTTTGCATCGATCAGGTTCCATGAACTACATGATGGAAAAAAACGCTTGCATGCTGTTACTCGAGTTTCACAACTGCAGTGTGCGGCCATCATCAGACAACTTGACGTAAACAGTCGTGTATATGACCTTATTTCTTCCTCTTTCAGGTTCCATACGTACTTTTACAGTTTTGTTTTTCTTTTTGGTACTTTTCGTGTCTGAGAGAATTTGTGTGGTTTATGAATCGCTGCTTCAAGGGTCCTCCTGAAATGCCGAGGTACGACTTAAGATTCTGTGTCCTATGTGACTTGGGCTTTATAAACTATTGCGCTGGTTAAACATTAGCCAAATATAAGCTGGGAGATAGTAAAGGTATCGAACACACACAACGTGAATCGGGCCAGTGCCACCGCTGTGTAGAAGAAAATCTGGCAAATTTGCATACCAAGGACAGTATTAAACAAAAAAACAGAGCTCATCTCAAAGTGTTGCCATGGCAACAAACCACCCCAATGGTGCTAAAAAGAAATAAGGTCACAGGACTGTTTATGTCTGATGATCACAGCACACTGCAGGCTTGAAACTCGAGTAACAACATGCTGTAAGTTACTGTACCATATAGGGGTACTATATTTTATATGAATATATTACATAAAGAAATTCCGCGTATACTTCAAAAGAATATTATTAAAGAAAAGCAGAAAAATACAGGAGTATTGTTTTGGGAAATGTATTGGAATTTTGGTCCACTGGGACCTTCGTCAGCAATACTTGGCAGCCGAATGAAACGTGCAAAATGTAACAAAATGATAATATGACCCTAGATAAGTGTAAGTTGCATTGATAGAATGAGAACCAAATAAACCATGACTATACAGAAAGCAGATTCAGGAGCAAAGAACGGATTACATATGTTTGTAGAACTGATAGTTGTTAAGGGGTCCCAAGTCTTTATTGAGGGCTGTGATGTGAGACTTAAAGGAATTTTTTAGCGGCAGTCTTAGTCTAAATTTCTGAGGTTCTTTTGGGTAATAGTGGCAGTCTATTGGGTATATGAAAAAAGCTTCATCATTTCTTCATTCCCACAGTCATAGTTCGGGGATTTTTCATCATATGATTCAGGAGAAGCAGATTTTTGAACCTCGAGCCAACTTTTATATTTTGAACAGTGGAGAATGATGAGCGATGGTGATGTCGAAGCACTTTGTTTCGGGGGCTGCAGGGACGCTATTAATAGCAAGCTACACTGTAGCAATGAAAATTCAAGTTTTTAAAGTAAAACAGCGATTTAGATGGGAATTTCCAGGTGAAATAGCAACTTAGGAATCTTTTAGAGAGGAAAACATTCCAGACTTCCCTAAGTAGTCATTCTTCAAAATTTGTTGTTCAGATATTTGTTATTTGAGAGATTTTTTGAATCACAGCCGTACGCAAAGTCTGTACACATTCCTGTGTATTGTATCAAGGCCAAGCTTAGAGTGAGATCTTTTGTATTCACAGCCGTACCGCGCAGTCTGTAACACATTCCTGTGAGCGTATCAAGGCCAAGCTTAGAGTGAGATCTGATTGAGTCTGACCAATGTGCCGCTCTGACGTCGCGTCTCGACGTAAGTCAGTGTTAGATTCATATTTTCTGGCAGGACGGGCCAACATTTCAAGCACTCTATCACAGCAACTAAAATTCATCACAGGGCAAGCTTACAAGGGCCATACAAAGGTAAAATATGATGTGACCAGAAGGACTGGATCCCATTTTTCACTAAAAAATGTCTATAATACGAAAGATCCAATCGATTTTTGTACGTTTACGTAGAGGATCTGAAGTAGCGAATATGAAGCTCTAGACAATTAAAATACAGTTTAGGTTTTTGAGAGAATGATATGTGGGTACACATGCATATATTTTTCAATATGAAGACACACATAGTTACAGTACTATTAAAGCAAGGAAGCTTGTACCTCACTAAGCCCTCTATACAGCTCCTTTAAATTTGTTTTCTTAACCTTAAAATGGTTAGTTAATACTTTTCAGAAGCTTTTTGCTATTTTAACAGAAGCCGTCAGCAAAAGAGCAATTTTTCCTTTGTATTATTCACAGGTGACTCATGACAACTACAATAGAAGATTTGTTGGTACAACAACAACAACAGCTGGTTGTATATAAGTGAATGAGTTTGCAACTACTGTGAACATTCACACACACACACACCATCCAGTCAGCATACTGTAGCTAGGGAACAAAGAATAACTTATACAGCAATGCATAGCAAAATGCTATTAAAAAAGAAACAATGGCCAAATTGCTAGATACAAATTTAAACATGTAGGTGGCATACTCCCATTAGAGTCTATATCCATCCGCCCGATTGTTCTCCTTCAGGAAAAGGGCCAAAAACAGCAGGAGAACATCTTTTTTGACCTGTTATGTGTTATCAATCATGATCTAGTTTTTAGTGGCTTGCATGTTGAAGAACATGAATGAAAGTACATGTGGTGAACAAATTGGGTCAATTGAGGCAATTTTAGACCCCCCTTTAGGCCTCCCAGGAGCAGCGTACGAAAATTGTTACACTACTGAGTAAAGAGGTTTGTTTGCTAACTGACGAAAACTTCAGGCTCTGATAGCAAAAAATCTGCGCTGTCATGATGCGGAAACTTGATGGTGCCATGAGAGACCAACTTGTCAGCTATCCAGTGATGGGTAGCGTTTAGCTAGTGAGATCTTCTATCTAGACGTAGAGACCACATTACTTTTGTGATTTAATGTGTAAGTCAATGGGGCTTTTAATGGGCGTATGCTATCCTGTACTGTACAGTATATAGGTCTAGTACAGTTTAAGCCGTTTGTGTCCACAGAAACGATGATAGCATTTTGTAGGAGACCAGATTCAGAGCCGTCGAAACTGCTACACAAAATCTAAACACAAAATTATTCACTGAGAAGTGATAAAAGTTTTGACCACTGAGAGAAGTTCAGTTTTTTTTTTTCCTTTTTTAGCTACATTAAAGCAATAAGTAGATCAAATCAAAAATTTGTTTCAACATTATGTAACTACTGTATATAATGTAAAAAATTTATGCATTTCATACATATTATCACTCACAACACAACTGACAATATACTGTGTACACACAATGTGTAACAAGGCCAGGCCAGGCCTAGTATTTCACATATATGTTGAGGACTCATTTACTAAAAATCTTTAAATATCTGCTTAAAGGGTGTGAAGACTCGCGCTAAAAGAAAAGTCTAATGCCAGTAATTTGACCTTGTTTCGTATGAGGTGTAACAGAAATGTTAGACACCACCATCGATCCCAGAAAATACACACACAGCTTGCTACCGTCGGTTATTAGACACTAGTGTACAGTCAGTACATACAGATGCGGTCAATACCCACAGCACAGTGTCCAAACGATACAGCGATTGACATCTCAGGTCCAGCTAAAGATAACAAGGTATCACGTTTCATTACTGTCTGCATTTTGTAGCAACAAGAGAAAAACTTCACTTGCAAGCAACGGAAAGTTAACTTTTTCAGAGCGCGGCATACGGTTTGGGGCGAGTCTTCAATGCCTTTAAGATATAGCTTTACATATTGACTGGCTAAAATCAAGTTGTCAGTGGTATTTACTATTTTTCCTGAATTACAGCACACATTGATTACTGTACATGTACAGGCTCATGGGGGGGCAGCCCAAAATTGCTGAAATTACCAATATTTCTGATAACCTAAATCCCATTATCGTCTAATACTATTTGAACAAATAAAATCCCTTAGAGCTTAAACATTACAAATATGGCGTTAGATTGCCACAAAAAAATGTCAAGTTTTTGTGAACCCACAGTATCGGTAATGAAAGACTTTACCGATACCGGTATCAGGGCCCATACTGCCACAATCTGCCCACAGAGCATACCCATAGCCAGTACATGCAAATTGTTCGGAAAATCCCAACGTAATAAATTGGGAGTTTCCAATCTTGTCAAAATAATTAAAGTTCTATCAAAGTGTTGGAAGGGACAAAACAAAATTCCGACAAAGCTTTGAGGTTAGTCTAGTCTATTCTATTTCAAAAGGCTATTTTTAAGTGATTACAGTGCATGAATACCATTGAACGAGGCTAGAGCAGGGAGCCAGTTTACATAAGCTGCAATGCACCATTCTACTCGATAATGGAAACTCACTGAAGCGTTTTAAAACGCAAACATACAGGGCTTGCCTTTTGTCAAAGTCAGCTAACTAACCAGACACTTTTCTTTGGTACCTGAATTCACATCAAGGCTACAAACTTACTGTATACAGACCAGCTGAGTCATTCAAGGTGTAGTTGTTTGTGTTTCTTTTGTGAGTAAATTAGATTACATTAAGTGACAACAAGTCTCTGTGTATTGAAGGTCATGTTTTGCCACTATAGCCTACTGTATGATGGGAGGTATATACAGTACCAGTACTGTAAATGGATGCACACTGCACTGTAGGTGTCACACTGTATCCATCCCAGTAGTGAACCACCAATTGGCAAAGCAATCTTTTTTGGGGGATTTATTATCGACATGTGCACATCGTATGGAAAACGACATGTTTTGTTATGAATCTAGTAACTGTCAAAAATGTGATTTCTTTAGAAAATTATAAGATTTGACTAGATAAATATTTACGTTTCATACTGCTACAGCCAAGTTTGAGAAAGTACAGAGGTTTATGAAGAGCAAAATATCACCATAAATTCCTTGTGGCAAAGTTTCACACACTTATTTCATCCAAAATGTCATATTAAATCAATCTAGTATAACTCATAGCCGCTGTACTATGTAAAACCCTACATGCAGTCAATGACGTACATGCACTGCATCAATGTTATAGTGAGCACTACAGGAATGTGATTTGGAGTAATTTACCTCAAGCAACTCTACATTAAGAACTCAGGACTGATTTGCCAAGGTCTGTGTTGTCCGATCTGCAAATCTCAACCAATTAGAATTACTTTTTCTGAAAGATAACTTCTCTATGTCTCCAAATCCATTTGAAGGGAACATATAGTCACTATTAAAGCAGAGGAACAATGCCGTTGAAACTATAAAATGGGTTACCATTATAAGCATAGCTCACTGTGCAAATAGAATAGGGAAGCCTTAACTTAAATCAATAAAATGAGTCTTTCTCTTTAACCTCCCAAGTTCGATTGTAAACAGACCTCGAAACAGTGAGAAAAGTTAGAGAATTGGAAAGATAACTCTTTAAACAAATCGCTTTCTCTTTCAAAGCTAAAAAAAACAAAGTAAGTCTTAGTACTTAGTGAAATAGCAAGTCTGAAGTTGGGTCTCTGTGATGATGCAATAGGAAGCTTCAGTGCAGTGTTGCATGCAGAGCGCAATTTTATGTAATTATCTTGAGAACGAAACACCAGACTTTACATATTACTGTAACAGTTTGTTACTAATGCAGCGATGGTTTTCTTTATTGTTACTTAAGTTTCATATTTTGGAGAAAAAAAGGCAGAAAAGAAAGCAGTTTATATACTACATGACAATTTTGAAACAATGTCAATGCACTCTACAGTACTGTACATGTATACAACAATCCATCCACACAGTAAGTCATTACATGCTTAAGTGTGTCAGTTTGCAATACTTGTGATTCTCTAAACATGCAACAACACATCTATGACTCAAAACAACAATAAACATTTCCATGTCTGTGTAAATTGGTACAACTGTGATGTTGCCCAAGTTGCAACACATCAACACAAAACCACAATCTTGTGTGTTATTTCACACAAATGTGATGCTCTCAAACAACAGGGAGTCTGTACAACCAAAAATATTCTCAGATATATAGCTTTGAACACTTCTAACAGTATATAACTCTTTAAGTTTGTAACCACAGATCATCAACACTGAAATATCATAACATCCAATCACACTTTACTCAATACAACTATGAACCCATGCAATCACCTCATCAACACAAAACCAAAAAACATTCTCTCATATAGCTTAAACACTTCTAACAGTTATCCTGAAATCACCTAATCGACACAAAACCTAAAACGTTCTCAGATATATAGCTTTAAACACTTCTTACAGTGATTCTCTAAGTATGTAACCGCATCATCAACACTGAAACATCGTAACATCCAATCACTCAATACTCAATACAAGTATGAACCCATGCAATCATCTAATCGACACAAAACCAGACACCTTCTCACATATATGTAGCTTTGAACACCTCTAACAGTAATTCTGTCAAGTACATGTAACCATGTGCATCACCATGACAGTACAATCATAACATTCTCAACATGAATCTCCACATATATACAAATCAATGCTATGCAAACAGAATCTAATGGGCAATAATACAAGTATTAATGAGGGTGGGTCCCTTTTCCAGTTAATGCTATGTTGTAAATCAAGTTAATCAACACAATAATGAAAATACCTATAAATTCACTGGGTTGCACATATACAGTATTGAGTACTGTACACAGTAG
This sequence comes from Apostichopus japonicus, assembly GCF_037975245.1. Classification (NCBI taxonomy): domain Eukaryota; kingdom Metazoa; phylum Echinodermata; class Holothuroidea; order Aspidochirotida; family Stichopodidae; genus Apostichopus; species Apostichopus japonicus. Next base: position 11,320,680 of record NC_092562.1, on the reverse strand, counting down.
TATGGGACATGCTCAGAATAGCTGTTAACAAATGAGTTATTGTTTAGCATCAGACCACAACTTGATATTGCAAAAATTAATATTATGAGAGGGGAGGGGGGAAGGTCGGGGTTTGGGGAAAGCATAGAAGTACAAGTTTTTAATTCTGCTATACAGTGTATGTGGACTGTGTCTAGTGTAAGAACGGACCAGTGCTCCCCATACACGTGGTTTGGTCTACCAGCACAACCCTATACTGTATACATGTGATTTATAGTGGCAAAGGACAAAAGAACAAATACCAAATGAAGCTGTTGTGTTTGAGATAGATACACCAAACTATGACTGCTTCAAGTCTGATGAATTTAACTTGTATTAACGACAGTACTTAAAATCGAATATACACAAAGTCGGTTCAGAAAGCATGTTCATCTGTGTTGTACTTGAATGCAGGGACAGAGAGCAGCCTTGAAATTGGAATATAAATAAATATATATATTTTTATATATATATGTATATATATATATATATATATATATCAGCGAAACATGATTTTCTTGATACTTACACTCCACTGATCGACAAGAGCACCGTTCAGTTTGTTCTCTTCCACGTAGGAGATGAGGTTGGTTAGAGGTATAGGGTCCATTGGTGGTACCTGAGGGGGTGGTTGTATCACGGCTACAGGTTGTACCCCTCTATCGATAACGTCAGAACCACCGACTTGTCTGAAGTTGATAACTGTGGCCCCTCCTGAGAAAATGGAATTACAAACAAACTCTCTTGTAACTCAAACTAATAAGTTATTAAAATAGTTGCTTTAATATTTATATATATCAATTTTATGATCCACAAATACAAATTTGCCAGCCTTAAATTTTGTTTTTCCAATTGTTGTGTTTTTTGAGTACAAAAAACAACAACAAACAAACCAACAAACAAATAAACGACCAAACAACGCCGAATGTTCTTGAAGAGAAAGTCTATGTCACACAAATCATACGCTACGCTGACGATGAGTGAAATTCAGAGCTAAAATCAATCTTTCTAGTCAATTGCCCGAAGAAGTAACAAGAAGTGATCTTCATAATCTCAAACCCATTAACAGACTAATATATTAATTAGTTGTTTGGCTGTAATGTTTCACACATGCCAAGGTTAAAAGAAAGTGTTGCTGTTTGCAATTTCATTACTATATATATAATTTACATAGGTATATTTCATGCTCCATCAGATGCGCGCGGCGCGCCAGTGTGTTACTGTATACAATGTTCACTCTCGGAGTCTCGGGTGACATGTTTCAGTCCGAAAGCAGTTCTCCTCATTAGCTAAGGAAATGAAAATGAAAATGTCTAGTAATTGCCCGTTAAAGCAGTTAATGACAAATAAAGAGAGGTCTCTTTGGTTTGTAATAGGTCAAGTTAGCTAGGATTGACTTGCAACCGCTTTCAGAGTGAAATTTTGGCCCAGAGAGTCTCGATATTATATTATTTTTGTTTCTTGTTAATTTTCTTTTGACATTCATGCAGCAATATAAATTGTAAATTGACTAATTTGTATCTTAATTATGCATTGCATGATGGGAAATGTAAGAGAGAGAGTGTTCCTCCAAAAAGAGATGTCTTAACAACATCAGAATGTAGTAAATAGGGGCATCTGTATTTTATTGGCCAATGAATGGTCTGCCATCAGTTGTGAATAAACTATCAGTTGCACAAGTCAACGGGGGTCATCCTAAGTTTGTTTCTCAAATTCGCACAAAATTCAAACAGTGCATAACATTCACAACAGTGTTTTTTGTTTTTCATGGTATGAGACAGCAGATGCAAAAAGCAAAATGTGTCGTGAGATTTGAGCAGATAGGTTTGTCAATAAGTGGGCTACATGTACATCTGTCCTGCTTCACGAAACAAATGACTCCATAACTCAAACGTCATCATCAGCAGGGAATCATTACTCCGGGATCGCATCGCAAAACGCTATACAAATTGGTCAAGTTGCGATACAAGTCCAAAGATGTAAATTTCACACTTTTTTTTGGACACAGGAATCATACAGCATTTTTATATTAAGAAACTTTAGACTTCAGAGCCTTCAAAAACTGCAATGTACACAAAATTTGAACTACTAAATTATAACCCTGGTATGTACACCTTAGCAATGTCCTGAGGTGTGAACTTTTGAAATCCGGCAAACCACAGACAGAAGTACGGGGAACTAAATGTTATTTACTCTCTGTCATTTTGTCACAGGTATACCTGGGTGTGTACAGCATGAACACCCATGTGGTATGTGATAACTTGGTGCCAAGTTGGTGGTGTCATTAAAAATATGAAACAAAGATATGAAACGTGTGATGAAATCACAAAATAACAGTATACAGGGAATAATTTATCCAGTATCGCATTGCAAAATGGTCGGCAAGTTGCTATATACAAGTGTGAAGATGTATATTTACCATGTTTTCTACACAGGAACTACAGTATTCAATGAGAGAATAAAAATCAGAGCCTTTGAAAATGCTACACAAAATTTGACCACTAAATTTTTATGTACAGTATGCAAGGAAATACAACTGCCATCAATGGTCTGTGCTTACATGTGTGATATGTATGTAAAATTGTGATATGTATGTGAAATTGTGATATGTATGTGAAATTGTGATATGTATGTGAAATTGTGATATGTATGTGAAATTGTGATAGGTACGTGAAATTGTGATGAAAATCTCACTCACACAGCTACGAAAAAAAAACTTGCTCAAGACATTTAACAGTTTTGATGCGTCTAGATATCAGATTTGTTGCTAATTACTTTATCTTTCTTGTAACTGTCTGCTATGATGATACTAACATCTTATTGTTTGAGATTTAATGCAAAATATGCCTTTAACATTTATAACTTTACAATATATAGTTCTTTTTGTGTCAACACTGTTTACATTTGGATTAAAAGGAAAATGTTTGTTTTAGAAAAAAAGTATGTTAAGAGAAAAAAGAAAAAAGGTGAAAGCAAAAGTATTTGAAATGGCTTCTTCAACACGAAGTATTAAAACTGAATGACTTACACTGTAGTAAAATATCTGACTTGTTTCCATAACACTTAGTTAACTCATAGAGTAGACTGCACTTACATAACAAATCAAAAGTTGTTAATTACTTGCTTACTTCTACTTTCCAAAGGCACTTGCACCTACTTTTAAGGACTTTTAAGATACTTTATACATCATCACATACACTTCATACATTTCCACAGTACTGTACAATGCAAGGATAAATAATAACCAGAGTAATGAATCGGGTCAAATATTGCTTCAAAGTAACTAAATTTGATCTGCATTATTTAAACATGCAACCCTAGCAATGAGTTTGCAACTGACCATACTGAACAAACCCTCTTAGTGATTTTAAATCACCAAATTTGATAGGTTAGTAAGAAGTGGACTACATTTGTTCCTCAACCTTCCATCCCCGTAGAAACTTTTCCCATTTCACTATTCATCATTCCCAAAAGAAATATCCAAATTGGAAACTTTCAAAGTGTAATGACATAGTTCTTCCTTGTTGGGAATGAAAATTGGCTCATTGTACAGTATGTCATGTACTGTACAGTACTGTATATTGTTTAGGAGAATTTCAGCATCAGAAAGCACCTTAAAAATTGATAAAAATCAACTAGAACAGCTGTTTTTTAATATATAGGATTTGTACACCCTCCAACGTTCCTTACCTGTGTCATCGTGTTTGTAACTGGCATTCTGGTGTCCCTGTTGTGCAGTTTTAACCTCAAATGTCTTGATTCTCAATCTCTTTCTGTTGATGGGAAGAGAAACCAAAGGGATCAACCACAAAGCTCTGTTTACACATATATACATGAGTGTACAAGAAATGATGGGAAGACTGTGCAGATATATAGTCTATATAAGACTATGCAGATATATGGTCTATATAAGACTATGCAGATATATAGTCTATAAGACAACGCAGATATATAGTCTATAAAAGTACTTGAAACTATGAGCCTGATGGAGGTATCTTTTTTTTTCTCCCTGTCTTTACGATTATGATGCAACTTTGGATCGAGTCAACGTAAGCTTTGACGTTTTCTCTTTCTGTCCGTAACGAACTGTAAAGGGTAAGTTATGTACCAGATTTGGCGTAGCCTTGCAGACAGGGGCGTAGCCTTGTTTATGGTGTGGGTGGGGGAAGGTGCAAAGTCAAATTTCCGTCCCCATTTTCAGGCACATAGCGGTGGATCGTCGTTACGAAGCAGACTTGGCAGATCTATAGCCTTGCAGAATAGCAGAATACAACATTATTTTGGCTAGATCAAGCAAGCACAATTCTTTTATTTTCACTTGGGTTGTCACATTTTGTGGAGAAGTTTTGAGGTCCATGAAGTTTAACTTCTCCAACCCTATTTCAGTAACTATGGCTAAAAAGACTGTTATGTACATCCTTTGCAGAAATATATAGCAAGTATAGCAAGCATACAGTACCACGGCATTTTGCTATGCAATACAAAATAAATTTTTCTCTGAATGTATCTGTTTTCTTGCAGTTAAATCTTATATGGACATGTTTTTACACCATTTATATGAAATAGTGTGCAAAAGTTGTTTACTATATTTATTTGTTATAATTATGTTTTTTTTTTTTGGGGGGGGGGGGCAGGGTCCTGTGAAAGAAGAACTTACTCGAAAGTATTTTGATGAGGCTTGCATACCATTCTTAAATATTATTTCCAGACAGTGTTGGTTAGAATTGTCACTCTTTGTCCCAAAATGGAACTTGCAGCAATGATGGCATAGATGCCAAAAATGTTGATCAAAAAAATATTCATTTCTCTGTTTTTTTCTTCAAAATGTGTTAACTTTTACAAAGTATAGATGAAAAAGCTTATCCATAGCAAACCTATTCCACCTATTCCAAGTCAATAGGAACTAGAGATACACACTGTGTTGGACATTTGTAGCACATTTCATAGCATAAAGCAGACATATCAAACTAGACTATGTACGCAGAGTGGATAAGTTTTGAGACTTCAGGTTTACTAGGCACATTCTTTAATCATCATAACAATGAAATAAAAACTTAAAATTTTTGCCTACTAAGGTTATTACTGTAAACATGTACAGAGAATTACCTCACAAAGCAAACATTTTGAAATAATATTATTTTGCCAAGATGTTCAACACTTAAAGTTTAATAAATGCTCGACTATAACGTATACCGTACCTTTCTTTTCAAAGAATGAAGTCAAAATTTGGATTTTTTTTTTTTCTTTTCTTTTTTAAGTTCCTTATGTTGGTTGTTCAACAAATTTACATGTCGTTAATAAAAAATATCTGAGTGATGAAAGGCACAGAACGGAATTGCAGTAATGGAATCATTTTATTTCCAGATATTTTGCTTTTTTTGTTCTTGTCAAGAATTTTTAACATGTTCTGGTTTTAGTTTAATGACCATCCATAAATTTCTTTTGAGAGATACTGAACAGGCTTGGTCATATTTCTGACCACACTAAACAGAAAGAAGAAGGGAAAAAGGAAACACTGGGTTACAGATTGATACATGATTGAAGTGAAGGGGGGTGGCGAGGGAGGGGGGGTAAGGAAGGTTACGTTACCGTTTAATTATCAGTACAATGAAGAGCACGACAGCGACTACCAGGAGAGTCAGGATGATGACTCCCAAGATGATGAGCGGTTTCGAGTCCATCGTCTCAGGGGCTGATGTTCAGCGTTACTGAATGCAGCTATCCTATCAGTAATATATCATGAGATACTCTTAGCTGTAGCTGTAGGTCAAAAGATGGAAGAAAATATTACATACAGTACTATAAGTCACATATATACAACTTTAATTGAGCAAAGGCTAACTTATAATGGAGTCTTGTAATGAGTCAAGCAATTCTGTATATCTGGATTCGCAGTAACTTCAATTTGATTCAGTTTGGGGAATTTCAATTTCAATATCATACTTGGTAGGTAGATGACCTATGGTGAGTAGATGGCCCCTTTAAATTTTGTCCTCAACTCATGAATATTAAAGAGTGGGCAGGGCTTACCGTAAACTTCTTGTAAATATCTCTGCAACTGTCTGTCCGATTTGGAATTTATATTCTTTATGGTGATGTACTGTACAGTACTTACATATTTTTTCATAAGCTTTTGATCAAATACCTTATTTACACTAAGTCTTGGTGGCATTAATTTTATATGTTAAATTCTCTGTATCTACTGAAACCTTCTGGCTTATAAATAACTGACAATTTCATGTGTCATCATATAGGATGAATGAAAGTTTACTTGGATTAGGTTAACTGTTGGGAAAGTTACATTCGACAAGTTACACAAAAGCCAGACTCAAAACAACAGTCACACAGTACAACTTACCTACCTAGCCTAGCGGTACCCTCAGTAACTGTTAAACTGATGATTGTATAAATGTATATCGTTCACATATACCTTCATCCATGTACCAGATGTTTACCCTTTGTGACATTTATAACATGTATTGATCACATTAATAAAATATCTGCAGAGTGTGTTAATGACTTTGAACTTCATCTGAAACCCAGTTTGACCTAGTAAGGGGCAAAATATATCCCATGTTTTTCCCTTTATAAAAATAATTTACATTAATAATTTCTTTGCACGAATAACTGCAATTTGGTCTAAACCGCCATAGGTTTCAAGCCTTTCCACCATGGCCGAAACTGAAAGGCTTGTAACCTATGGCAGAAAGGTATCATGGGGGTATGTATACCTACTGTATGGCAGAATTTCACAAGATTGGATCCCATTAAGCATTAGCTAGTACCATACCGAATGAAATGAGTAGCAGACCTTACACCATTCCAATAAAGTTAGGCATACTGCCAAGTACTTTTGCACCTCATTACCAGTAACACTCACTCACTCATGCTAGGGCTGTGGGACACGGACTATAGGCTAGGCCTATACTATACTGTAACTTAGTGTTGGGTCTAACGTTACCTTTATTTAGGCCTAATTAATTTCGTCCTAAAAAGACTTGTCCTTAGAAGCAACATCAGAAGACCTATTGTGGTCTTTAAACAACTTTTGCTTACAGATGTAAAGCTGTAAAAGATTTAATCTCCTTTACTTACTCAGAAATTGGGACTGGTATCACGTTCTGTAAAAGAGTTAATCTGTGCTACCGTACACAGACTGTTGACAGTATGCCTATGCTAAATAGCCTAGTAAAAGTTTGTCAGACATACATCAATTCATCATGTACTCATAACGTTATGGGCTTGAACTGTACCAATGAAAAATTCCTTCGTCTCTTTAATTAGTCACGTCTACTGTAATTGTATGAACGAACCAATTCGTGCCGTCATGGTTCAATAATTTCAGATTCTGGCGAAAACCCATTGAAGCGATAAATTCCATTCAATCTCAGTTTAAAACTCGATGATGGAGCCGAGGGGCTGTCCCAATTGGGGATGAAACTGGATCGAAGCGGGCGTATGGAAAGCCGTTTTAACATTTAATCAGGACTTCCAGGTATCTCGACTTCAATTTTAGATATCTCAAATTTAAATTCAGATATCTCAAATTTATTTAAGATATCTACAATTAATTGTAGATATCTTAAAATCAATTTCAGATATCTCGAAATACCAGAAAATTTGAGATATCTGAAATTCTAATTCAGATATCTCGAATCCAATTTCAGATATTTGAAATAGAATTTCAGATATATCAAATTGAAATTCATATATCTCGAAATCCATTTTAAATATCATGAATTCAATTTAAGATATCTCCAATTTATTTAAGATATCTACAATTAATTGCAGATATCTTAAAATCAATTTCAGATATCTCGAAATACCAGAGAATTTGAGATATCTGAAATTCCAATTCAGATATCTCGAATTCAATGTCAGATATTCGAAATAGAATCTCAGATATATATATCAAATTCAATTTCAGATATCTAGCATTCAATTTCAGATATCTCGAAATGCATTTTAGATATCTTGAAATGCATATTAGATATCTCGAATTCAATTTCAGATATCTGAAATAGAATTGTAGATATAACTCGAATAAGAAACAATTTCAGCTATCTAAAATTCCCGATTAAATGTTAAAATGGCTTACGATTCGGGCGGTGCTTTTAAATGAAAAAAATTGTTTAATGTATTTCAGAGTAGCCTACATCAAATGTTCTTTCTACTAAAAGATAGAAAATGAATGAAGTAACAATGATATACAGATTACGAACATATGATTAACTACTAGTTTAATTTTCTTTCGTATTTTTTGCTTTCATTAACCCATACCTACCATGTCGATTTATTTATGATTCCTAAGAGATCAATTATTCCCAATTTACAGTTTGATTAAAGATCATTCGCAAGAACTTTCCTGCGGGTTCTGCATCCCCAACTACTTCAGACATTGCAGAGTGCTTAATAAGGCAAACAGGCAAATATTTTGAGGTTGTTAGTCTATTAATTGAATAATTGGTTGAATTAGTTGGGGTATTATTTGACTTTCTTAGTTGTTTGTTGACAATACTAATGTTTCTTGAGGACGGGACTGGGTTACAAGTCAAATGCCATATGCACCCTTTCTTTTATCTTCCGACCACTTATCAATGACCCTTTCTTTGCCCCTCGTTGAAAACAGCTGTGTGAGACAGCTACACCTACTGTACCTTGAACTGATTACGCAATATTTGTTTACACACGTGAGATAGAGGGACAATCTTCAATTCACATAAAACAGCAACACCGGACTGAACGTGATAGTAACTGCAAGTCAAGAAAACATATTACAACCTGGATGAAACCACTATTCAACCGTTTAGGTGATTTCGCCTGTGCGCACGGTGGTAAGGTAATATACCAAGTTTAAGGTGCACGTAATTCGTGATATGGGTGATCGTATAAATCACTCGATCGTTGGAGGTTGCGTAAATCACTATTACTGACCTATTCTAGGCTTAACCTAACGTACTTGTGCGCGTTAGCAGAGTTAGCAATACTACGTCCCGCTTGTGTATTAGAAAGGTTAGCCTACCTCTCGACAGTAAGTTAACGCTCTGCAAAGATGTATATACGACGCTATTACAGTGCAAAAACCTAACCATCAGTTACAAAATGAAATGTTACCAAAACTTATAAGGCCTAGGTCATGTTGTTTGTGGCATGCATTCAAAATTGTGTATCTTTCATGTAGCCAACTTGTCACATTTGTTAGTCAAACAATGTTCCTGACAAAATAATAATAAGGCTAGAATAAAGCAATGATAAGCCATTTTGTTGGTCTAAATGGAGGTCTTTTCATACGTGTAACTGTTGAAAGAAATTTATCTTTACAATTTAAAGATGTAGGCTATATCGGTAGTGAGTGCTGCCTATATTGTCAAGTATAGTAATAGTCCCAAAACTCAAAAGATTGAAGAAGGTATAACTAATGGTAACATCCTAGGTATATAGTTTTTATCATGCTTATATAAGAGTATAGATATAAGGATAGATGCAAATAAAACCGTACATGTCAGGAAGTTGCTTGCTAAGTTGCAACTTGTCATCCCAATATCAGATGCTTTCTGATAATATTGAGACATTCTTAATTTGTCAAACAATGCCAAAATCAGAGCAACATCATCACTTTAAATTGTTTTATGATCATCAGGAAGCAATTCTAAGCATTTAAGGTTCTTTTTATTTAGTAAAATCATAAGTAGTCAAAAAGGACTCAGAAGTTTGTAGGGTCAGTTGTTATAAAGAGACATCTAAAATCATAAAAGACCATCTGTCTTTATTACCACTGAGAAGTAGACATGATGGTCAGGCTGAGTTGGGTTGACTTTAGTCCCAACAGTTTGAGGCCAGCTTTAGTGTCCTTCTAATCTACTGCTTGTTTATACTGGTAAGCCAACTTGGACATAGTCAGGCGCGTAGCCAAGGGGGGGGGGGCAGCCGCCCCCCCTTGAGCATATTTTTTATATATTTTTTTAATGTTTTTATGATATCGCTAGTATTTTCAAAAGAGAAAATGCTAAGATGCAACTAACAAGGCCTGGGAAGTGCCATTTCCAGCGATCTGGGAGGCATTTTCAGCCAAAATTTTCTTGAACGCTTCACGCCAACCGTGGTGGCGCTACGCTTAGATAGTTTGCAATGCCGAATCTACAGTTTCGCCCCTCCCTTGGCAAACTCCTGGCTACGCGCCTGGACAGAGTACTGCAGGCCAAACAACATGAGATCCATATGCAAATTTTCTTCCGCCCTAATAATTTTCAAATGCAAATAATGCTGTCTATGAACTCCTAAGATATTGTAGCAACTCTTTAATCAAACTATAAATCATAAATAGGATGTTCTGACAATGCCCATGTAGAACTTTCTGATCTTGTAATTCCTGTAAAATGTTGGTAATATTTGCCTTTATTTTCATTTCTTAAATTAAAATTTGATTTATTTTGTCTCTGTTTCCTTTTTACACACAGAAATTCATTGCTCAAGACCAGAGTTTAAATCATCCTGTTCATATGAGAAGATCTAAACCTTAGAACCATTTTCTGTCCATAGAGGTAATGATGTCATGCAAATGTCTTCTTGTCTTCGGTAGACCCAACTGTGGAGGTTTGGGGTATAGAATATGGATGTGGCGACATGATGTCAGTAATTTTCAAAGGAACTTTCACAGAACCTTTGGCGGTTTTGGACCTCCTAGTAAAGTTGCGGACAGCTACAGGTTACATCGAGTAAACAAAGCCGTGGAGGAGATGTCAGAAACAGATCACCAGGACGATGAATCTGCAGATGGCAAGGCTGGGTCTCTATTAAAACAAAATAGGTTTGGGGACAGAGGCCAACTGACCGGTACAATAGAACGATTAGTGGAAGATATGATTCACCAATCCGTGGAACATGGTGATTTTGAAGATCTTCCTGGCAGGGGTAAACCCATTCCACCTAAACCAGTGTCCCCTTATATAGACATACACCAGTACAATCTTAACCGGGTCCTGAAGAATAATGGAGCTGCTCCAGAGTTTGTAACTCTGGAGCGAGAAGCCAAAGAAGATCTCGCCGAATGTAAATCTAGGCTCTTTCGGGAGAGGTTGAAGTTAGGTCCTGAACCTCTCAACGATTTTAACCGAAAGAAATTGGCTGGTTTGGTCTCAGAGTTTTCAGATGAGGTGAAAGGTGTCAATAAAATAATTGTCAATTTTAATCTATCAGTACCTTCCTTGAGGTTGCAAAAGGCTCTCCTGCGACCAGAGCGAGAGCTTGAAAAAGTGCTAGATCGTTACAAAGAGCATGCCAAAAGTATGAAGGTTTCAGAGGATTTAACAAGGATTGAAGAGCCAAAGATTACAAATCAAAACATCAAAAAGTCTACACTGAGTCAGTTTACTGAGAGGTTCTTTAACAGAATACTAAGACAAACAGATTAATATTACACTCTCTGGAGGCATTATGTCCCTAAAGAACTATACGCAGTAAAACCTGGTAGAGCAAATTTTTAATGGATGTCCAGTCAAACCATATGACCAAAACCAGCTTTAGAGGTCTTTCAGGGAGACAACTAATTGTGTACATCAAATTCAGATTGCATTGTAACTAAATACCTCAAGAAATGATATATATTTTTATCACCTTCCATCACTTTGGAGTAAATAAGTTAAAAAAGCACAGTGGTAGGCCTATTATCCATCTGAAGAGGAGTTTTACTAATCCAGAGCTGGTGGTCTGTTCACCAAACCTGCACATCTCGCCTAGTGCCTACAGTGTACATATTTGATATTCTTTGTTGTTTCTGCTGCAGTTTTCGGACAAATTTGCTGTTCGGACAACCCAAAAGTAGAACTGCTTTTCTGAAAGACAGCCCAAAAAAATTTGCCTTGCTTGGACTATCTAGAGACACTTTAGGACTTGAGGTTGTCTTGATATGGAGAAAACATCATATTATCTGGTGTACTGAAATGCAATGTTAGTAAATATTAACTCAAATTTAACTCAATATTTACACTTTCATTATGAGTGTGCGATTTTGTGCTGTAACTGTAGGTCAAATAAAATCAAACTCACAAAACTTTTGGTTTGATTGGTGACAATATGTGTCCATGTAACCAGAGCATAACCTGGTTAATGTTATGTATAGTTATCATTTTCTTTTATTTTCCTACTTTTGTTTTTATCCATTTAATCATTTTCTTTCATTTTCTTATTTTTGTTTCTATTCATTTGACAATGAATAACCTTTAGTTCCCTTAATTTTCAATTTATTACTAACTACTACATGGCAACAGTTAGTGGTCGGGTGGCCCTGTGCGACCTGTCTTTTTCTTTAACTAAGTAATTGTTTGTGTGGTCCCATTTTCTAGGAATATATGAATGGCTCCAACAGTCTATCCTGTTCAGAACTGTGGGTTAAATGGACAGTTTTATAACTTTTTTGGTTAGATAGGAATGTTTTGGTGATGGATGATTATTTTAAATGTACCCAAGGACACCTTAAGTTAAGTAATGTGTCTGGTAAATTATTTAATTGACAGCTGGTTGGTCACTGGACCTCAGATACCAGGAAGTGGAGGGCAAGCTGGTCTAGAGTAAGAGGGGGAATGTTGAGACAAAGGCTAAATCATGAATATTCAATGAACCAACCTTTGTGTTTAATTGGTTAAAGATGGTCATGTGTGAGTTGCCTTGTACTATTATTATGGGATGTATTCTTATTATTATGGGATGGAGTGAATAGGGTATCATTGTAGGGGGAAAATTAAGAAAAGACACTGACGCCGAGTTTGTAATAGTTAGAGAAGAAGAGGGGACGGATTAAGTTTGAAACTGATGGTTGGGCACGAGATCATAATTATTTTCTTAGACTAACTTCACCAGTAATAGAGTAGAGGACCAGTATTAAATTAATTAGAAGTTAAATGGACACTTGAAGCTATTTACCCATGGAGTTTTTATAGAAATTTAGTGAATACCTGGAGCTTGTTTTACAAATTGATATTCTATTTTAGTAAATACCTGGAACTGTTTTACAAGGAAATTTCATATTTAATGAAAGTTAATCACACGAAGCTGTACCAATGGAGGCAGAACTATATTTCATCCTGTGCTAATATCTGGTAACCCTATTATTTGTTGTACTAATTTTCTGTTGTGATGGAACTATAAATCCCCATTTTAATTCTACGTCCTTGTTTGGATCCAGAAGTGAACCCCTGAGATGACCCAACCCGAGTGATTAACAGTCTCTCCTAAAGACGCCCCAAGCTGAGACGCCACAAGATGTTATTTCCCCGAGTCGCGAGCTATCCAGAGAACCACCCATCCAGAGACGTCCCCAATTAAGTGACCCGCCCTAGAAGTTCCCCAAGGAGACAATTTCGTTTTCAAATTGTATTTGGTCGACCCGCGCCGCGATTTTGTTATTATTTCGTTGGGACTGATAAGTATTATTTTTTTTTTAAGTTCAGTGGAGTCGTTATAAGAAGTAAGAGTTCCGAGATATGTAAGTTACACCCATTTATATAGTTTCACATTAAGTTTCACATTAAGTACCCCCATTGATATTAATACAACGTCCATGTGCATAGTAAACACACCACTTTACCTTTATTTGTTTGTTTTTGTGTGAGCATTCCGCCTTTTTAAGTTGTCCCCACGATCTCAGAGTAAACCGGCCCTACCCTCATTTGAAGGTGCCACTTGTAATCTTCCCAAACTTAAAAATATATTTACGCCTGGTCACTGCGTTTTTGGCCGGCTACATCCACATTATTGTACAATAAGTAGCAGTTTGTGTTGTTCCCCAAGTTCTCCATTAGTGACCTTGGAAGAATTTAAATTACTCAAGCAGATCAACTGACAGCAACTGAGTCAATCAAGGCGATACTTAGAGAGCACTTTTTAGATCCATCGGATTTTTGAGCTCCGTGGAACACCCAAATAATAATCCAACGTGTTTGTGCTCACATAAAATATGTATTTTATCTTCTCTTCACTCAGATCAGATGTGACAGTTACATGCACATGCACACGTACATGTGTAGAGATATCAACAAAGACTACATTTGCCGGGGGGGGGGGGGGGGGGGTACCATTATAAAACAAATATTCATCAGAATAAAATCGTACTTGAATTACTGAATAAACTATATGTCACTTCACTTACAATTATAAAGTTAAATAGCATTTGAATTAATAAAAAATATGATTTTACAGATTAAAGAAGAAAAAAGAGCAACATATACAGGTGCGTATCCGGGGGGGGGGCGTTGGGGGCGCGCGCCCCCCGGGTAAGAAAAAGAGGAGAGAAAAAAAGAGAAGAAAAAAGGGAAAAGGAGCGGGAAAAAGAAAAGGAGGAGAGAAAGGAAGGGAAAAGAAGAAGAAAAAAAAGAGAAAAAGGAGAAAGGGAGGGAGTAGAAGATAGCCAAGACTTCGGGAAGAGAAAGAGGAACAGTCATAGTTAAAGCGCTTTTCCCTATTATATACACAGGGTAGCCAGTGACAGATCAAGGATTACGGAGGGGGTGTGCGCCTCACCCTACCCCTTACACCAACAACTCCATTTTTGACGTTCCCATGTTTCCTCTCTCACTAATGTATCTATATAAATACTATATATGATCTATCATAACGCGTGTGTGTATGGACGCCTTAAACAATTGTACAATTGTGCTATATGGAACCAACTGTGGCTGGTCTTGAACTCGACGGGGTCGTCGGGAACATGACGCATTTCGGGAAGGGGGCGAGGGCCCCCCCCCCGAGCAAATTTTCTTTATGACATCGCTAGTAATTTCAAAATAGACAATGCTCAGATGCAACTTACAAGGCCTGGGAAGTGTCATTTCCAGCGATCTGGGAGGCATTTTCGGCGAAAATTTTTCTTGTACGCTTCGCGCCAACTCATGGTGGCGCTTCGCTTAGATAGTTTGCATACAGGCTTTGCCCCTCCCTTGGCAATTACTCGCTTCACGCCTGTTCGAATTTGTAAAGCAAAGAGCAGATATAACATCATATCAGTGAGCATTGAAATGCCTGTTCCACGATGAACAGCCTCAAAAACTGTCTATGTGTGTAGTCGAAGGCGTAGCCCAATTGGATTTGGGGCTGTAACGACTTGCCCGAAAAAAAAGCCAAAATTTTTCGCGCGCGAAGCGCACGTTCAACATATCGATGTCAATATCATATAAGCAAGCATCGGTCATTACATTGCATGGCATAGTGTACCTTACGGTCCGTCAAAGTAGCACAGTATACCGCCGGATGCTAATGTAAACAACCAAATGTCTTATGCAGATGGAGAAAAAGCATACAGATCCATTTATGTCAAACTTTCTTTTACAGTAGTAATGTCGGCCAATCTTAGAACTTTATTTTAATTACCAGGAGATAATTTTTAAGCTATTCATTGCTATTTATTTTTCTTTCAGTAGGTGCCCGAAAAAAATGGGAAAAAAATTGGTTGCGGGGGGGGGGGGGTGGGGGCTGCAGCCCCGCCTCCTACGGGACCTACGTCTATGTGTGTAGTGTTCGGTTTCGATATACCTGATATCGGAAATATCTGCTATTTTTCATTTCCTTCAACCAAGTTTTATAATAGCCATAATAAGAGGTTTTAATATTTCTACACCAACAAATTAACTGTGTCTGAATTTTCGAAAATTTCCTCACCAACATTCTTCATCATACTTTCCTCTACTCGTGCAATTTGTACCTGTCTATTAGGGGTTGAAGGAGGTTTTTCCCTATTGGTTGTCCATAGATTGAATTTTGTGCAACATTATGGGTATGTTTTCAAGTGACTTTTATTCACGAGAAATGTAAATTTTCAAATTCTCAACAAATAATGGGCTTAAAACCTTGAAAAGTGGGGCTTTCGGATATTGTGGGCCGTGACGTAGAATCGCCTACAAAAGCAATGATCCATAGGACATGCAATGAGGTCGAACATGATGTGTGACTGGTGACAATCTTCAAAAAGGTTATGGATGGAAAAAAAATTGGGAAATACTTGGTTCTCAGGCAAAAGTGTACATTTGGTTGGTCATTTTCAAGCCCGAGAAGTGTCATTTCCGGTGATCTGGGGGGGTATCAAAACCAGAAATTTTCTTGTACGCTCCGCGCCAACCGATGGTGGCGCTCCGCTTAGATAGTAATTCGCGCCCCCCGGGTTAGAAAATCCTGGATACGCGCCTGATATATACCGTACCTCCAGATAATGGTTGGTTCTTCCGACCAAAATAAATTAGTGTGTGTAAAAGTAAGTTGACCTGACGTTTCGATCCTCGCAGGATCTTCTTCAGAGGCTAAATGAAAATAATTTAGTTCGGCAAATAATGCTTTATAACTTCTTTGCGTTCCAGTTTTTTTTTCTGTTTAACGTGGATATTATTGTTCAGCAATAAATTACGAATCTTTCCATATAGGTTTTGTTTAGGCCTCCGGGTGTTCCACGGAGCTCAAAAATCCGATGGATCTATCTTAATCTCAAATCTACGGCGATCAGCAAATCACTGACAACAGCACCTTGTATGTGGCACTATCTTCAAGTTTTATCAAAAAGTTATGACAGCTGGCAATACCACTGAGTTTAATACACAAAGGTATCGTGCTCTTGACAACATTCAGCAGACTGCAAAGAGAGATCTGTCTATAATTCACTCGTTTCCAAGTATGTTGCTATTGTACTAATTTGTCAAAACATTAGCAAGATTAAAGGTGGCAATGCACATAGCTTCAAATGTTCAATACTTGATTGTTTCTGCATCTTTAACACCTCTGTGCTCCCCAAGCTCAAGAAAGGTGCTTTAAGGAAATTAAAAATTCATGGTTTGCTAAAATATAATTTATTGAATCTCACCTTTCTGCATACTAGTTGGTACATATATCTTTAGTGATGACAGTGGAATATTTCTCAGAGTCATAAGTTGTGGATTGCTTTTGCTATTGAAGTTCCTTTTTAATCATGAAAAACTGAAATTTATAACTAAATCTTGTATTATAAAAGTGCAATTACATACCCCTCTATATTTTTCCTTTTATTTTCCTCTGAGAGAATATTTTGTACTAATCCTGAAATAAGAAATTTATCAAAATTGTCATTGTAAAATAGAAAAATAAAATGAAAGAAATATCAACAAAAGTAATATATACCTGTGTTGTTTTCCTGTATGATAAATAGTGTTAATCCATTGTTTTATAAATTCTAAGCACTCAACAAAATAATGTTCTTTGAACTTCATATTAACAGCAGAGCTTGGATGACATTTCAACACCTTAATTTTGTCCTTGAAGAATTTATACTTCATTGTAAACATGCCATTTGGAAGCCACACAAGTTCTCTGTTTGCTTATATTGAGTTTTGCCTCGCATCTGAGGAACTGACGTAATGGTTTTGAGTGTTAAACAAAGTAGTCCAGCCATTTTAATTGATGAACATTGGCTGTTTAAAGATCTGCTTTATTGGCTCCAATTATAGCACGCCATAGCTTGGATAAGTTTTGTGATTACGTAATCGACCTGCCACAGTCGTAACTCGACCTCAGGCTTTACAGTAAGCCTGCATAGCTTCTTAACAGCTTTGTGTGAACACTGTGTGGAAATATGTTCATGTCTACAGTGTAGTTAATCATACAGCGTTCACACAGAGACCCTCATACAAGAAAATATATGTGGCAGGCGTTGCAGACTAATTGGTAAAAAGAGGTCATTTAACGACCAAGGCAGGTCGATTACGTTATCTCAAGAAACTTTTCCATGATAGCTTGTTCTATAGTTAGGGACTATACAGCAGACCTTTAAGGAGTCATTTCTTAAAAATTTATGATATTTATTGAGGTGTAATGTGGACGGACAGCAGTGGTTTTCTAACAGCTGGTCTACAACCTATCAAAAATAAATTTTTGTGACTAACAGTTATCCTTTAAAGCAGGGTTTCCCTAACTTTATCCACCCACGAACCCCATGTGGACGTCAGAGTTGTCCACGAACCCCACTTTTCGAGACAAGATCTGAGTCATTATTATACTAGAATACGCATAACAGCCTGTGTCTGTTTCATAATTCAGTTATTTATCACATGCACGGTATGCGAAAAGAGTTTTCCATAGGTACGACTTTTGTACATTACTAAATTATATGATATATCATATTTTAGTTCAACAAAAAGTACTCTAGTTTTGACTTTCAGAAACGTCTCACGAACCCCCTGGGAAGGACTCACGCACCCCCTGGGGGTTCATGCACCCCAATTAGGGAACCCCTGCTTTAAATAGTCACTGGAGGATGGGTTGCGCAAGAACAGATATTGAGTCTACAGTTACAGTACATCGGGATTATCTCCTTTTTGCAACGGAAAGAAATTGATATTCATAATATCCTTTTGCAAAGAAAAATTCTGGTAAGTGAACTTTTAATTTCCCTTTATTTTCTTCCTTACATGAATTTTCTTTCTCCAAGGGAATGAAACGTTATAGGAAAATTTTAAAAAATGCAAATGAAATATGTCCAAAGGTGCAACCTTTGGGCAAATCCAAGGGCTATCAAAAAGTAAGAAAGTTGACGAAGAATGTTAACAATTTGAACAGACCGATCAGGAGTTCCCTCGGATTTTTGACGAAATACAGCAACATTATTTGGAAGTAATTCAACTCAACATTCGCAATACAAAATGTATCAGTCCGTCAAAACATTGACAATAATTCACACGTAATTGTAAGAATAGTCTAATAAATAAGCAAAATACGTAAACTAAACTTAAAACGTCTTGAGTCTGTATGTCGCTCGTATTTCGAATAATTATTAAGGAGTTATATAATCAACTATTCGTGGGGTCTCAGCGTAGAGCATAGGGAACAACCCCCTGCTTCCAGTACTTCAACATGAATACACCAATGAGCTGTTTAAAATGTATTTGAATCAAGCTTTATTATCAGTCCAGTCCTCCATCTAGTGTAACTAACAATGTTTTCGTCTGGACATAAAAATGTCCATAGTGTTCCTCAGATAACAATCATTGCATAATAGGCCCGGTCACACTACAGCGATATTTTATCGGAATACGGTCCGATTTTTCCGATTTTAGGACGAAGAGTGAGGTTTGTGGTAGTGAATGTAATGAATGCAGTGGAGTATTCGAATACCTACTCCAAATCTGAGGGGTTCTGGAACGGACTACATTCTGAAGTGACGTCACATCGAAAAACGATAAAAATCGGAAGAGAAATCGGATAGCTAACCTATAAAAGGAAACGGAGTCAATATCAAAAGTTAGGAGATGGCTATTTCACATCGGAATGGCTCAACAGATAGCAAATCAGGTCCTTTATCACTGTGGCTAGAAGACCCGAACGAAAAACTGTCTGTTTCGATTCCTCTGGGAAAATCGGATGGTATTCCGATAAAAAATCGGTATAGTGTGACCGGGCCTGTACGGCGAGTACGACTTCAAGAGCAGAATCCGCACACGGGTGTTTTTATAAGTGTGTGCCCCCAATTGGAGCATTGCATAACTTTTGTTTACTTGTGTAACATTCACGGTTTCACCGCTAATATATGGCGTGAAAAAACGCTACTATGGAACATTCGTCCGAGCCGATCCAATACAGCTGATAGTTCTCCGATCCATGTTATTATAGGTAAAAAGCCCAGCATCATAATAACCTACAGGCTGCACCTCGAACTGATGATTAGTAAGTCAAATGGTTGCATGGTGTTAAAGTAATTTGGGCTAGTATTATGTGAATAGACGTATGAAGGCCTATAGACCTTACACAAGTTGGTTCTGAAATTATAGGCCTATACCTGTTGCAGAGTATGCAGACCAATGTATACCGGATGATAGCATCAGCTAGGCTATCCCTTTGTAAATATGTAGTGCCCACTGAATCAAATTGGGAAATGTGTGGTTGGTTGTTCCGTCCCAAAACAACTTTGCTCTATGATGCATGTTTTAAAGATATTTATCACCTTCAGTACTTGAGAAAGTGTTAAGCTGATGTAAAACATTCAAGGTTGTTTGGCTGAAAGGCAAGGTAAAGCAGTGGTACCAAGACTGCACAAATGGATTATAAGACTTCAAGCCTGGTCTCTTCACACTCATTGCAAGCCCCAAACCATGTGAAAATTCGCAGGCTACTTGTATTTTATGGTTAAATCAAGAGGGAAACCATGCTGTAAACAGTTTTGGCATCCTAGCTGCTAGTCTCGTATATATTAATTACATCTAATACAACTTCTCTTACTGCCATTTGCTGGTTTATTTTGAGTGGAGTGTAAACTTCATGTATATAGAATAATATCTTTCAAATTGTTCTGGATGTAAGGTCATGTTTAAATACTTATCAGTGGGTCTCCTTGCTGATGATGTTTATTATGTAATACAGTAGCCTATTAAGGTACAGTAACCAAGTTCACTTTGTTCTTTTTGTTACAGAAAATCATTAAGGATAATAACCTGCAGTGACATTAATCTGCAGCATCCAACAACAGACCTCTATTCATCTCAAAATTGGGCCTTCTATAGCTCCAGGATATTACACAGTTCCTAATGTTGTACAGATGTCTTAAGGTCTACCATAGGCCCTACATTGGGGCCTTGTGGAAAAGAATAGGTGTCGCCCAATATAAAGTTATTTTACATCGCAACTTTTACAGAACCAGTGTGCTCCTGTTTCAGGAGAAGAAGGCAACTTCTCTTGAGAAGTCATTTTCTATTCTGAAATTGTCTGCCGAACCAAATTTCAAAGAACTTCGGGAAAAGTATATTAACCAGGCTAAGATTTATCACCCTGACAGTGGTAATCCTGCAGCTGATTCTGTTAAGTTTACTCAACTCCAAGAAGCTTATAAAGTTGTTCACTCTTACTTAAGAAATGCAGATGAGAATCAGGAAGACGAAGAAGAAGAAACAGATGATGATATTTCTGATGACAGTCATATTGCACCTCAACATAGACAGTTTTTGAACTATGGTGGCTTTGGTTTTGGATCTCCCAGCCAAAGAGAGAAAACATACAAGAAGCAACAAGTGCTAAAGGCTTTTCAGAGAGTGTCAAATCACAAAGTACAAAAGCAGGCAGAACAACCAACCAACGGCAAGTCTTTGACGGTCAAACAGAAGAAATCCGTGAAAAGAAACAAGGTTACAAATGCAATAGAAAGATTAGTGGAAGATCTGATTCAGGAGTCCATGGCAAAGGGTGACTTTGACAATCTCTCGGGAAAAGGACGGCCTTTACCGTCTAAAACACAATACTGTCCATTTATCGATATATCCCAGCATAATCTTAATCAAGTTTTGGTAAACAATGGAGTTGTCCCTGAATTTGTGGCTCTGGAGAGAGACATCAAGTTTCTACTCACGGATTCGAAATCCAAGCTTTACAAAGAGAGATTAAAATTAGGCCCCGAACCTCTCAACGATTTTAACCAGAAGAAGTGGACCCAGCTGGTCTTGGAATTTTCAGAGGAAGTGAAGGGTATCAATAAGAAAATTACTCATTTTAATCTTGTTGCTCCATTGCTTCGGCTGCAGAAGGTACATGTGAGGCCAGAAAGGGAAGTTGAAAAAGTGCTAGGTCGTTACGAAGAATATGAAAAAGAGTTGATTGAATCCCAGGAACAGCAGAGAAATGAAGAGTCAAAGGACAATAATGAGACATTTATTTGGTCTGTGATGAGCCAGATTACTGATAAAGTTTTTAAGAGGGTTCTCAGGCAAACAATAAGTAAAGATTAAGGATATATTTAATGTGGCTTTGGTTTTTTAATAGGAACATATAGAGAGACTTCAATTCCCTTCCCCCCCCCCCCCCCCATCACTCTTCCATTAAATTGCATACTGAATCCAGTGTCACATGGATCACAGAGCCTTAATAGAGATCTACTGCTTGATGAAGCTTAAAGTATGATATTGTAGACAGCCTACATGTATTCTCTCTGTTGTTGCATTGCATTAGAAGTGCAGTTTAGCCTGTGAAGAGCGCACTTAAAACTCCTGTATCAGGTCAGTACATGTATGAAATTTGATCCAGAAGGGTAAACATAGCAGTAAAATAGCAATAAAAATTCAGTAGGTAAAATTATTAACAACCAATTTGTGAACTTTGCAAGAATTGAAACTGCTTCTAACAGTTGCATAACAAGATATTCCACATTTTGAGTATGTTACATTTACAATAAGAATGTTTTTAATACAGAATGAAAAATATTCCTGTACACACAAAGTCCAATGGATACAGAAAATTTGCTCCTTCCAAATCTTCAAATGAGTCAGGATTGGAAAGCTTAGTGGTACATCCAACACTTTAAGTCTTTACATTTTGGCTAACAATCAATAAAGTTTTCAGGACAGGTAACTGTTCTTCATAATAAACAAAGCTTGGTATGTGCTTGGTCTCAAACACACTCAGGTATAAATAATAGTGGGAGTCAGAAATGTCAGTTGTGGTTTCCTTATGCTGTGGATGTTATGTCTTTAAATAAGAAAATAATATATGCATTTTTATTGAACAATTGATGAAAATATAAACTCAAATTATTCTTTTTGTTGTAGGTGTACATATCCATGTGGATCCATGTGGGGTAAGGTAACAAGAAGCACCGAATTTGGTAATTGAAGAGCCGTCTATGCTCTCCGATACCTCTGGTCTGGAAGACGCGTGCTATTTAGTCATCTTGTGGCGAATTCTTTTCATTGACTAATGCAACTTGTTTTAACTTTAATTCAGGGAGGAATCAGATCGCCTCTCCAGGCCCAGGACAGCATCAGCTATGGATCCAGGGGTTCGAGGGGGAGATGGTACACACTCTTTTCCACCTCACATGAAAAGTCAGAAAGTATTTATAAGGACCAGTACATTTGCATTTTACCTACAGTAATTATAGACCTAATTTAGTCTAAATATACCTAACAATGTATCATTTGAGGATTTTAATCTTTTCTATTTTCTGGGGAAGGACGACAGCACCACCCATCCCCCCCTCCCCCACTACATCTACAACACAGGTTGAAGCCCCTACCTTAATCAGCAAGGGGAAGTTTAAAATTTAGTCCCCACACCTTTGGAATCTTGTGCACACCACTACATTATCCTGTTAAGTGTCCTTCAAAAGTTGAAATGACATTTTCTTAGCCCTGTTGAAAGTCAAGACTGTCTTGCAGTTTAGTATTGATAAGACATGCCTCTGCCTCATTTTTCTTCCTCCAAAGATTTTAGTTCCAGTGATACAGGACGATGTGTAGTAAAACATCTAAACTCATGTGTAGAGGTAAATTGTCCAACAAAGAAATATTGCAGGAGGAAGTGTCAACCACAAATTCATTTACGGTAACAATAAATGTTCTTAAACCATAGTGACGTGTCAACTCTAAAAGTCTTAACAGAACCGGGATGGAGGCACTCAAAGCATAGGGATCTCTCAAACTCAAACAAGGCATTTTAGGAACCAGGTTGATGGTTCTGAACCGAATGACAATCAGGTTTTACTACTTAACCCAAACCGCGTGCGGCCATCTGAAAAAGTTAACTTTCCGTTGCTTGCAAGTGACGTTTTGTTGGTATCGATACAATATGACAGTACAGTAATGAAACGTGATACCTTGTTACCTTTAGCTGGACCTGAGATGTCCATCGCTGTATTGTTTGTACACTGCTGTGGGTATATTGACCGCAGCTGTATGTACTGACTGTACACTAGTGTCTAATTACCGACGGTAGCAAGCTGTGTGTGTATTTTCTGGGATCGATGGTGGTGTCGAACACTTCTGTTACACCTCATTCGAAACTTGGTCAGATTATCGGCATGAGACGTTTCTTTTTGCGCGAGTCTTCACACCCTTTAACTACTTGATGGACCATGGGAATCGTAAGTGGAATTTAATATATCAGAATGGGCAAGTTAGGTTATTGTGAGTCTTCAACTTCACCATGGTCATTGTCGTATGCAGTGTTTTTGTATCTCACAATTCTTGCAAACGTGAGGTGATTTGGGGTTCGTGGTGGGCACGGGAAGTTCTCAATTGTCGATTCGGGTGTTAAACATGTTAAGGAGAAGGGTTACCCACAAGATGTTGAAAAAAATGATGCAGATCAAATAGAGTAATTTGCATATCTTTATATTTATAACTTCCTCACCAAGCTGGATACCTCATAATACCCATTATAATAATTCCATGCTCATTAAATTACATCACAAAGAGGTCACTTCAGCTTGTTATAGTCAAAATTGATCAAATACAATTCCAGTTATCATCATTGACTTGTGTGAATCAATCACCAACTCTTGAAAACAGTTCATCAAAACTTCTCAGAGAGAGGCCTGGGAGACTGGAGTTTATGATATTTTTGAAAACAACAGAAACCATGTGACATTACAGAAAGCTTAAAACCAAAACTGTCCAATTTTCTAAAATTACCCTGTTTTAATATTCTCTTTTGACAGAAATATAAGAAATTGAAAGATTTCATCTTCTATTGGCACTATGACGTACCATAATTGAACAATACAACAGTTACTGACCCAATTGTGAAGCTTCTCATACCTAGCAAAAAAAACAACACTTTTTATGGAATATCTTGTTTTGTGTTCTTATGTTTCCTAAAGAGAACATACTAAAGTGTTACTAAACCTAGGGTGCATGAATCCTGTGGGTACAAGGCAGGGCTCCTGGGGGTGTGAAGCCATAGAAATAAATAACAAATTTCCTGCAAGGGTAAGTTCAAAAGCAGTCATCCACAGCTGTTAAAGAGAGTCCTGACATTTCCTGAAATTGCTAGTATTGGTTAACTAATCAGCTAAAGTAAAGTGAGATTTTTATCTAAGAGTAGCCTATTTCTTTTTTTTTCCCCATCTTAAATTTTTGAACAAATTTGAAAAAAATCCAAAGATTCCAAACAGAATAAGCACATAAGGTGAAATGTTAACTGTAATTCATTCATCTTATCAACATACAGATGTCAATGATTTGCATTCCTAAAGTTATCTGATCACCTTGCATACTGAACCAGCTGTTTGTGAAATTTTACCAATTTCCAAAACTTTCATCAAACCTACAGAACATTACTCAAAATAAGTATTATTAATAATAACTTATAGAAAAAGAATCAACAAATATTTTCAGAAATACGCGATAGCATTTCACTACCCAAACACTCTTTCTTAAACTAGTATTTTTCACATTCCAGGGACAAATTAGACATTTAAGTTTCAAAATACTAGAATTTTAGTTCACTGGTTGATTGAATTTCGGTACAATAATGCTCCCTTCTGTTTCCCCTTTATAATCCGTTTGAGAAAATCTTTTCTCACAAAATTTCAGCAAACTTAATTTTTGGACAAGAATTTTTTCAAACACCCTTTCATTGTCCTGAACACATGCTGATATCATGGTTTATATGATAAAAACTTCACACTATTCAAAAGTCTATTTGCTTCCATGCTGGGTACAAAGTTTCAGCTAAATGAAATCACTAAACATGCATCAAAATTCGCTCATTAAAAGTATAACAGAGTTTTTTTCCTCAAAATAACATCATAGCACACCAACTAGATGTGGCAGCTTAAATTATAGAATTCTTAAAACTGTGATCCATGTCGGTCTAAATTTGATCAAAAGATGTATCTTGGCCACCAGTTTTATGCTGACAAATTGTTCACAGTTAACATTCATCAATATAAAGTAGTTTTATAATAATTGCTAATCTATAGTGTCTAATTAATAATGTTGCATTTCACATTGTTCAATTCAATTTGGAAGAACAACAGCCTAAGATAATTTTAATTAGACAATATCGAAATATGTGACAACTTGAAAATATGCACTTTGAAAATAGTCAAGTAACCCATTGTAAAGTTTGGACCAATCAAACTCCCTTCCTTTTAAGCAGACTTTAATTTTCATTACATCTACAATAAAAATGCCTCAGTTACTTTGTTTACAAATTTTACAATTGAACAATGTTTGATAGGACAGGAAGACACAAGTTTCAAAACATTGATTTTATTTCTTATATCACAGGGATACCTACTGACTTGACAGAGCTACATTTTGCCATAACCTCAGAAAATTCTTATCCAATGTCCGATGAGAAAAATACGAAACAAGTATGAACCCATACAAGAGGAAGATCATACTTGAGACAAAATCTGTGACTAGATTTTACAGCTGTTGTGAATGATCAGTTTCTACAACAAATGCATTAGATAAAACAAAATGGCCTTCAAATGGATACCTCTCTCTCCACTGAGATAAACATTGTCAATGCAACACATACAAGACTATAACCAACTAGTAAATAATTATGGAAAGCCCCATCGATTAATTAGTTCTTTGTGCGACAAGAGGAATCTAAAGATAAATAGATATGAAATATGAAGTCAAGTAATATTTGTATAATAAGGTATTACATTTTTGGTAGGAATTATGAATGAAAATGCTAGTCCAATATGTGTTGTACCTTCTGATCACATCCATAACATAACCTTCATTATGAGTGCCTCTTTGAAACCATGCATATATACATTGCTATATCTATATGCATATATATATATATGTATTTTTAGATGCGTATCGTACACCTTACAGTCCTGTCCCTCTCATTCAACAGCTGTAAACAGTCTGAAGAGCATTGCACCAATCTCAGTGTGGCTCTGGAACATGTCCATCAACATAAAAGTTCCTAGTGGCTTGTGGCAGTCGAACCTCCATGCCTTCTAATTCCTTCGTTAAAATTACTTGACAACCTGAAGAAAAAAAAAAGCAATAATGTGAAAGATCGTAAATAATACCCTTTTCCCCCAAACATTTACTTCAAACAGTCTTAAATATCGATCAGTTAATACAAGCACTTTTCTAACTATTTCAATGAAGGAATAAGCCAATATACATATTTTTAATTTATATAACACTTTCTTGTTATTTTAACAGGAGGTCCCCTATCATGCAAATTTATTAGCACAAATATATGCCTACCTTGTGGCATTATTGTGATAAAATATGCTTGATACCTAATGTCTACTTTTAAGGCAAATATTTTATCTGGGTCAACAATACCTTGCCAAAACTCACAAAGACAAATACTGCTATAAAAGCAATATATAGCCATTACTCTTTAACATTCACTTTGTGACAGGGAAATAAGGTATTACTATTTACATAGTGTTAAAGTTTTGATACCCGGAGACCTTAAATGAACTCTGACCTACATCAAAATGTGTAAAAACTATACAATACACAAGGCTATCATATCATGCATATATGATCTTCTTTTCATGTTCTGGTTCTAGAGATATATAACTTTTAATATATTTACATTTTGCCCTCTGCTGACCCCAAATGACCTTTGACCTCCACCACAAACAATAGGGTACACTGAACTAATTACAAGAAATCCACATGTCAAATATAAGAACTGCATAGGCGACCTTCCTTGAGATATCAATTACAAGACTTTCACACTTTTTTCCCCCTCTGTTGACCTCAAATGACCTTTGACATTTATGAAAAATACTACAGATCGTCTTGTTACCAACATTAAGCTACACACTAAGTTTGAACTCCATGCAGCTTCTACTTCTTGAGATTTTGGGAGAACAATGATTTGACTCGTGCTGACCTCAAACGACCTTTGACCATCACGACCAACAATCCCAAACCAGTTCAACCAAAGGGGAACCTACATACCAAATATGAAATGTACCCCAGTTATCCTTCTTAAGTTAGAGCATTTACAAGAAAGTGTCACATACACACACACACACACTCCACCACCATCGCATAGATTCCTTCAGCCTTGGGCAAGAAATAAAATTACCTGAATAACTATATAGAAAGATTACTAGCATTCAGATTTTCTTTATTGTCTCTTAATCCAAGACCAAAAATATCCTGCGTAACGTCACCCTTTAAATTCACAGAGAGGTAAGATAAAGATAGAAATGATCAACTCACCTAATCTTGAAGTTGCTGTTAAAAATGGTGCTAGATCCAACATATCTTCTTCTCTGTGAATCAAAAACAAAACAAAACGTAAAGAAATGGGAAGAAATAAAGAAGCCTTATATAAGATGTTTTATTGTATGATTAGCTGTATGGATTTATTTTAACCACACAGATATATCGTCTGTCTCCTGTTGTACCATATCAATTCCTTTCAGAGAAAATACACTGTACAAAAAGGTTTTCATGTCACATCTAGGGGAAAGGCCTAAAAACGGTCTCTGACTTCATTTTTTGTTTTGTTATGATGCAATTAAATCCCATCTCCATCCACACTAAAGTCATCATTCAACATCGGATCCATTGATTAACTTGCTCATAAAGCACTCAACGTCAAACCTACATCAAAATATAATTTTCCTATTAAATGAAACAAGAGGAGTTGTTGATGTAGTTCAAATTTGCCATCGCAGATTATTGGATAATTTCATATAACATTATATTTTATGTATTGAATTATTTGTTTCATCACATAGTATAACAAGATGAACAAGACAATATAACTGCAAATTAGTAAGAAATGTGAAAGGAAGTAAACTAAGAAACCCTTTTGGGCTTAATCGAAAAGAGGACTCCCATCAAAGAAAATAGATAACCTTAACACCTATAAAAGAACTACCCCCCCACAAAAAAAAATAGATAACCTTCACATATGACCTATAACACTACAAATAACAATACAAATGTTCCAATATTTTATATTGGAAAAAGAAGCAGTTAGATTTAACATGTTTCATTTTATCAGTGCTGTGTTATAAAAGCAAGTTTAATCCAACATATGCTTTCCACTTGAGTATTCCTTTTAAATTGTAATCACTGTTGTAGCCTAGCTACCAATACAACAAAATAGAAAGACAAAAAGAAAAGTATACCACTACCTGCATTTAAGTCAAGCATTTTAAAACAGCTGCCTTTAGTTATTACAATATATATGCAACATCAGTACCAGCAAAAGTATGCACTGTGGGACTTCATTTTGTGTTGATAGAGCCATTACCAAAATGGCTGCAATTCTTCATCGAATAAAATGGAAAGCATTCCTGGAACCACCTTTGATAGATTGGTTGAATATCATTTGGTAGTTTGTTTGCAGACAACTCAAAGAACAGAGTTCTGCTTACTTAAGAGTAAAGAATATTTGCAACATTAGGCCCCAAATCAGCTCCAAATGATTGGTAGAAGAAGGAGTGTGGTCTGGCTTAGAGAGCATATAGAGTATAAAGATGTGTGAAGAATGGAATTATTAATGCATGTACAAGACTTCAATGCACCATTACTGCAAGGAGGGACAAAGCCTATACAGTAGAGCTCTACAGAAACTTTTTGATCCTAACCAAGGTGGCTTCTCAATGTTAACTGACATTCTAAAAGATTCATTGTAATACAAACCCTGAGATGTAAAGCCTAAGATGAAAAACTTCCAAAGTAAATGTCACATTTTAAGGGATCTACAGATTGGTGTAGAACTGCATTGAAATATTATATAATGGAGGTAAAAAAAAATCTAAATTTTGTTACATTTTGTTAACTTGTTGTCAAGTGAGATGCAACCACCTATAGAAATGATATCAACAATTTTTCCTTGTTATTGTTTCATTCTTTCATGTTTAAGAAGGGGGGAGGAGGGGGATAGTAAAATCTTAACAGGGTATGCCATCAGGCTTGGAATGAGACTGCTATGGACTCTTATTATAAAGATACATAAAACTGAACTGAAAACAGGGTAAGAAAACATTCAGTCTAAATATGTTAAAAATTCCAAATATGTTAACATTTTCTAAATTGTTGTAAAAGTGAATGTACGACCACCTATAGACATGAAATCAATAATTCTGCCATATTTGTGTTTTGTTTTCCTTGTTTAAGAGAACAAAACAGTAAAATCTTAACAGAATATATGCACTCAGGTTTAGAATAAGACTGCTATGGTCTCAGAATCTGAGAATGCTATGATAGAGATATATAAAAAAAATGAAATGAAAACAGGATTTGAAAAAAAATTCAATCTATGGTTTCCCATTTTTAGAACCTTTTTGAGTCTTTACTTACTCTTCTGTTGGTTCTGATAATTTATCATAGAAATTGTCTGGTAAAACCACATGACAAGTACAGCAAGCTAAGGAGGCTTCACAAGCACCTATAATATAGAAGAACAAAAAAGAATATCTCAAAACAAAGAAAAGACAGTTCTTCATGTTAAATAATGCAATGAAAACTTGATTCTGTTGAATTGCCAACACTATAAGGTACACTTGGGAACAGAGAACTCTATTCAGCCAGAAAAGAAAATGCCATATTTTTATAACACAGCAACCAACCAACCCCCCAAAAAACAAAACAAAAACAACTGCTACAGCTCAGAAACTTTAAACTGTAACCCAAGTTGGTCTCGATATGATCTATATATGTGTCTCAGCCACCAGATTCTTGGTCACAATTTCTTTTTTGAATGGTTGTCAGGTCATTTGGGTCGACTAAATTTCTGTTTGGACGTCCGTAATGAGCTTTGGAGTTGTTTACATCAAATTCAGATTGCATTATACCTAACATGCTGCCAAATTGGTAAAATAATAAATTGGTACCACCCTTCATCCCTTTGGAGATACTTAAATCAAACAAAAAAAAGAGTGGTAGGCCTTTGATCCACCCAGAGGAGAGTCTTACTGGTCCAAAGTTGGTGTTCAAATAACCAGGTTTGACAATTGTTACAAGTACTTCATGAAACACAAAAACTTATGATGATCCCTCAAGACTCTAACCTGTATCATTATCATTTTAAGACTTTAGACATTTTACATTTCATAAATAGGATCAAATGAGATTTATGGCTACCTTAAGTCTGCTATGAACCTAAAGACACAGTTATAGTTAACTAGCAACAATGATTGGTACAGTATCATTCTCAACCCCTATCCCCACCCCCTCCATCCCCCACCCATGAAGGAAAGTTTTATGGTATTTTAAAGCATTAACTGCTGCTTTTACTCCACCAGCAGTCCAAAAGAACAAAATAAAATGTGAAAGAATAAGGCAGTACATTTATAATCTGCTGGACACAAATTTCTGATATGTACAGGATTCAATGGGTAATAACTCCCCTTATGCAGCAACCAAATGGTTGTTACCTCAGAAATGTACACTCTTAGTGAATAAATGTCCAAATTATGTAGGATTATTACATGGCTTGGTAAGAATGAAACAGAGTAATACACACAAAAAGGAAAAACAGCTTGAATTTTTTCACTTTTCTCTTCTTTGCTTATTTTTATTATTATTTTTCTTTTAATAATTATGGAAAGGAATAGGGTAGGGTGGGGTTCTTGTTCCATATAAAGTATTTTCAGAGGTGTAACTATAAACTTGGGGCCTAAGGGACAAGTTTTAGATGAGCCCCTAAAGCGAGGAATTGAGAGACCACAAAAACAGAGCAACAAGTTTTGGTTCCTTCATCTTATTTGATATTAAACCTGTCACTTTTTAAGGCAATGTGATATGTGCACCATTTTCTATGTGCCTCTGAGACTCCTGGGCTTCTCCCTCTTTCAACCCTGGTGTTTCACTGCTGTTTATATTATTATTGTGGTCGTGGTGATCATGGTGGTGGTGGTCGTTGTCTTCGTGGTCGTCGTAACAGTCACTGTTACTGTCACTGTTATCATTATTATTATTATTATACCCTGTTGGCTTGGTTAATGTGTGTTTCAGTTTGCCTCAATTCACAATATCTCTCTTGTAAGAATATTATTGATAAATTTGCCTTACCTTCAATATCTATATCATATCGATGAGCGAGGTACATGACATTGTCTCCAACCTTCCCTTTGATTTCATGTCTGACATCATCACGGTCAATGTAAACAATATTTACTCTGCACAGAGAATGTAAACAGAAACATGTCAGGTAAGTGTGGGGAAAAAAACACTCTTAAATGGTTTTTCTCATGACAAAGAATGTGAAACTTATATTGAAGTGAAACAGATTCCACACTTCTACTGTAGTTGAAACCCATTCTCATTATCATGCCCCTAACTTGAAATATGGTTTATTGAAAGAAACATGTGTGACTGGCTAAACCTTGTACTATTCCAGGAACTTGGATCACAGTTGGGGGTCTGTGATGTCATCTGGGCAAATGCTCTTTGGAAGCTTTACTTAGGCTATCATAATCCTTGAGACCTGATACATTTGAATGTTTGCACAGCTGCCAAAGTTCTCTGTACATACTTAGAATTTCTTCAAAATGTATCTTTTTTGTTGAAATATTCATTTTCTTTGTGAATAAGTGATTGACAAATTATGAAGAAAAGCAACTACATTTTCAGCCAAGGTGCCGTGATTACATCATCTCTTCTGCTGTTGCCAGATGCATTTACAAAATATCACTAAATTTTCAAAATTCATATCTTTGTAATACAAAATGCTATGAGGATGTGGTTTTCAGTTAGATTCAGGAAATTTTCAGCAATTTTTTGCAGCAATCAACTTTACCCACCAGAAAATGCTTTTATCAAGATCATTTCACTGATAGGACCAAAGTAAAAGTCACACCTATAAGGGTCAATCCATGCCAAATCAACAGATTTTTGGGTCGATTCCACGTCGACCCTCTCAGAATCGCCTGAAATTGATATGGTGTCTTGTCATATGTCTCAAAGGATGAAATTGGGCAAAAAAAAATTTTTTTTAATTTTCGTTGCTAGGATACGGCCCCGCCTAGCAACCAAATCCAGATTGCATTTTAAGAGCACTTAATTTGTGTCAAGTTTGGAGGCATTTTTTGCATAAATGTAAAGTATTTTATGTCTGATATTGCAGATATTGTGGAAGACATGTGGCCAGTCTTCGAATTTAGCTAATTTTGAGGAAAATTTACGGTCTCAATTTTTCGTAACAGGTAATTAAAATGGCAGAAAATGAGATAGGGGTCTTTTCTGGCCCTACTTTGAGTGTGCTCTATATTCACAAGCAGAGGCATGTTTGAGTTTTAATTTCCATAGGATCCTTGTCCAGTGGTAGTTGTACGGGAAAAGTGCAAAAAAAAAGTCAAGCGGGTCGTACGTTTTACGAACAGCGCCCTCAAACTTAAGAAATCTCACTTCTGGCCCTAATTGGGGGTCCATTTTGGGCCTGTGGGTATTTTTTTTTTTTTTTTTAAATAGCATTTTTCAGGAGTGTATTGACCCTATTTTTAAAAACTCAAGTCAAAAAGTTGTGTATTTTGTGTTATCTAGTCAAATTTACGACTCGAAAATTGCGAAAATCACTTCGTTCATATGTATGAAAATGCTTGCACAAGCCGATTTGAGTAATTCAAATGACAACAACTTCTTAGCATTAGCATACAGGTGCTTAACAATTAGGAGGGTGGTCCACTAGCATAAGGACTACACATAAACTGCATTTTCAGGGTCATATGCCCAACGATGCCTGTGAACAGCGCCCTCAAACATCACATTTTACCAATATTTTGGGCTATTTTGGGCATTTCAAGGTCAAATTTGGTCACAATTAAAAGTTTTTTTTTTGGTTTTTAATACAAAATTAGTAAGATATGTATAGTTATGATGCACAGAATGAGCTAAAACATCTTTTATATTAGTTATTAATGCTCTGATGAGCAGCTTAAAGTGGCGTATATGAGAGTTACATCAGCTCTACAGAAACATGCTTGCGAGGGCAAACAGTGGTAAAATTGTATCTTCATTCAAGGAGATGTTAAACAACATTAGAAACTATTGAAATGTATTTATTAAAAGTGTTCTGTCTAATACTCTTTGACTCCCTCTCACCCCCACCCCCCCCCCCAGCTCCCTCCCCATAGTGCACTATGCAGATTTGTATACACACAGTATGTGACTGACTTTTACTGCATAGAGACTGCATAAACATGCATTCAAGGTATACTGAATTATTTGGTATGGTAATCTTCTGCTTCAAATTGTCTGTATGCATGTAACCCACCCCTCCCACCCACATCCTCTACCCAACCCTATATCAGAATAGAAAATGAATGTGAACCAGTGCGTACAGTGTGCACTATATATGTGTGTACATGTTCTGTACAGTGTTATTTTACACCAACTACTATTTAAATACACACTGTCCAAAATCATGTACAGTATACACACTGTACATGTATGTACTGGTTAAAAATTCCTTTTAAAATATTAAAAGTCTTTTAGTTTAGTGAATTAGCAAATGCATACACTTCATTGCAAATATTTAAAAAGACATTGAAATATGCACAGTATGCACTATGCACTATATATGTGTGTACATGTTCAGTACAGTGTTATTTTTGACCAAGCACTTTTAAATAAACACTGTCCAAAATCATGTACAGTATACACACTGCACATTTATGTACTGGTTAAACATTCCTTTATATAAATTATTGAAAGTCTTTTAATTTATTGAATTAGCAAAAGCATACACTACATTTCAAATATTTAAAATGACATTGATATATGCACAGTATTGAATGGAATGACCAGTACACAGTGTATACTGTACATGATTGTGGACAGTGTGTATTTATTTGCTTGGTGTAAAATAACACTGTACTGAACATGTACACACATATATAGTGCACACTGTACGCACTGGTTCACAATTTTCTATTCTGATATAGGGTTGGGTTGAGGATGTGGGTGGGAGGGGTGGGTTACATGCATACAGACAATTTGAAGCAGAAGATTACCATACCAAATAATTCAGTATACCTTGAATGCATGTTTATGCAGTCTCTATGCAGTAAAAGTCAGTCACATACTGTGTGTATACAAATCTGCATAGTGCACTATGGGGAGGGAGCTGGGGGGGGGTGGGGGTGAGAGGGAGTCAAAGAGTATTAGACAGAACACTTTTAATAAATACATTTCAATAGTTTCTAATGTTGTTTAACATCTCCTTGAATGAAGATACAATTTTACCACTGTTTGCCCTCGCAAGCATGTTTCTGTAGAGCTGATGTAACTCTCATATACGCCACTTTAAGCTGCTCATCAGAGCATTAATAACTAATATAAAAGATGTTTTAGCTCATTCTGTGCATCATAACTATACATATCTTACTAATTTTGTATTAAAAACCGAAAAAAAAACCTTTTAATTGTGACCAAATTTGACCTTGAAATGCCCAAAATAGCCCAAAATATTGGTAAAATGTGATGTTTGAGGGCGCTGTTCACAGGCATCGTTGGGCATATGACCCTGAAAATGCAGTTTATGTGTAGTCCTTATGCTAGTGGACCACCCTCCTAATTGTTAAGCACCTGTATGCTAATGCTAAGAAGTTGTTGTCATTTGAATTACTCAAATCGGCTTGTGCAAGCATTTTCATACATATGAACGAAGTGATTTTCGCAATTTTCGAGTCGTAAATTTGACTAGATAACACAAAATACACAACTTTTTGACTTGAGTTTTTAAAAATAGGGTCAATACACTCCTGAAAAATGCTATTTAAAAAAAAAAAAAAAAATACCCACAGGCCCAAAATGGACCCCCAATTAGGGCCAGAAGTGAGATTTCTTAAGTTTGAGGGCGCTGTTCGTAAAACGTACGACCCGCTTGACTTTTTTTTTGCACTTTTCCCGTACAACTACCACTGGACAAGGATCCTATGGAAATTAAAACTCAAACATGCCTCTGCTTGTGAATATAGAGCACACTCAAAGTAGGGCCAGAAAAGACCCCTATCTCATTTTCTGCCATTTTAATTACCTGTTACGAAAAATTGAGACCGTAAATTTTCCTCAAAATTAGCTAAATTCGAAGACTGGCCACATGTCTTCCACAATATCTGCAATATCAGACATAAAATACTTTACATTTATGCAAAAAATGCCTCCAAACTTGACACAAATTAAGTGCTCTTAAAATGCAATCTGGATTTGGTTGCTAGGCGGGGCCGTATCCTAGCAACGAAAATTTTTAAAATTTTTTTTTTGCCCAATTTCATCCTTTGAGACATATGGCAAGACACCATATCAATTTCAGGCGATTCTGAGAGGGTCGACGTGGAGGCCACTGTTGATTTGGCATGGATTGACCCATAAACATGTAGTCCAATTTCATCAATCATCCTTCCTTGTTTACTGATTTAAATCGTTTGAGCATTTACTGCCACACTTCTTGTTAGTTGCTTTGGCAAATTTATGCTGACGTAGGTATATAAAAATGATAAACCTGAAATGGATTTTCACCAAATATTTAGGGATGCAAAGAATACTTACACATCATCCTCAGATTTGGGATCTTGCATTTCAAACTCTCCATTCTTTAATCCACCAGCTAAAACAAAAAGGATGGTTGACATTATTGAATAAAGTCAAAATGAGGAGACAATTTGAAAGCTTATTCCAAATTAAGAATAATACATACTTTGAGAATTCTTTAATTCATTACAAACAGTAAGCAGCACATGAACTACGTGATTTTCTGTGAGACCTAAACAATTGTCATACATAATAGCTGACATGCATGCATTGCAGAGGTGCTCACAACAAACCCTACACTTACATGGGAGACTAGGTCTACCTGGCAGTACTATAATTTATAACTAGCTTCAAGTTTTAGAGGTAAACAATACTTCTTCTTTTTGTAGGTCTCCAAATGTTTAGAATATGGTGTACCTTATCATGATTTATTGGTAATCTTCGGTGACATTGTTTGTCATAGCATTGCAACATATGTCTGTGTTAGTAAGGCCTGGCCTACCTTAACTTGGCTCTTGGACAACTGTAACTTAAAGTTAGGCCAGATGCTAACTTAACCAACTTAGTGTTTCTGTTACTGTTACTACTAGTACTACTAACTAGTGTTACTGACTGTGCCCTAACTTGGCTACTGTTTCTGTGTTACTGTTAGGCTCAAACTTACCTTTCGAAACATGAATGCGCCGACAGAAATTTGTTGCCGAAGGTAATTTAAATGAAGCCAAACTTTTGAAATTTTTGAAAGTTGTATTTTGGTGAAGACGTAGCGAAAACGCAAGGAAAGAACGACAAGCGACTCTTCTCATGGGCGCAGCCATTTTCTTTCGTCCTGGGTTGTTATTGCGTAATTAGAGGATGCATTAACATTTGACATCTTCCACTAAGGCTTCCCAGTTCTTCTTTGCTTGATTCGAATCAGACTATTCGAATCGAAGGAAAAGGAAGTATTTTAGTCGAATAAACTGTAAGAAATGCTGACTCAACAAGTGTTAAAAGAAGCTATTCGTCACAAATGAAAATTTATATATTTGGTTCTGTGAAATACTTGGCTTTTATTCTAAATACTAAGTTTGCAAGGCTACATAATAGAACTTTGCCCTAATTGTTTACCTAAGCTCAAAGTGTTGGTGCCTGACAGAGAGCAAAGGGCATGTTATTCGCAAAAGTGTTGGTACATGTTAGGCCTGTTCCACGAAAAGTAAATACAGCAGTTAATGAAAGTCACCTTGTTTGAAAATCGACTAATGACTCGTTTAGAATTACCAGGGATGAGGTATCAACTAAACTTCGTCAATTAAGTGTAACGTTAACTTGACTTTGGTAGTTGGCATAATCCCGGCTAAGCTATGATAAGATCAATGCTCTCTATTTCGAGGTCCACATTGTCAACCTCACTTAAAAACATTTCACAGAGAAACAACAGTTCTATTCTCTCAGTTAACGTCCAGACTAACTCAAGTCTTGCTTCTGCCGAAGAAATGGCACCAAATAAACCCAAGACATTTGTTGTGGGTGTTGGGATGACAAAAGTAAGTACAGTATTTATTTTAGTAAAGACTAACATTACAATTCAAGTGAACCCTGGTCCTTGCACTTCAGGAGTGATATCTCTTACTTTGCATTAAGCTACTGTAGTTATGCACAGTTGTTATTGTGGCAAAAGTAGTATTAAAAAAAATTGTTTTATTATACAAACTTGGACATTTTAACTGAGTTTAGTACTACTTAATTTTAGACCACTGAAATAAGAAAGCTAGGTATTTTTACGCATCATTAAAGTTATGTTGCTTTCTCTAATGCTAATATTAGCTGTCTAAAGCCGTTCATTGTAAGGATCTGATAGGGGGGAGGAGTCATTGTTCATTCTGCATGTATTGGGGAGAGGTGGGGGGAGAAAACTTGGTGGTGATAGTTGTTTCAAATGGGTATTTTAAGTGCTAAATTAATTGCCTTTATTAGCCATCTTGCCCGGTTTATGCATGTTACATGTGTACATGCACCCATTTTATTAAGTGAAGAATAATTTGAACCCTATGTGCACCAGCTCATACCATAGTTCTGACCTGACTTATCAACAAAAATCTTGCAAAGTGCAATTTTGCTCTGCCCAAGAGGAAAACAAGTTGACCGTGACGAAGTATTAATTTAGTTAACACCCCTCACCCCCCCCCTCTCTCACCATTCCCTTTCAGCTCCTCATAAAAAAAATAGAGAAGTAGTTGTTGGTACAACCATTCATGTAGACATAAATATATACCTATGCTTCAATGCATCATGCCCCATCTGAGAATATTTTTTTCTTTTCTAAATGGAAGATCGCCAGACTACTTCCCCCTTTAACAACCCAGTGTGCTTGATATTTTATGTTTGTTTGCCAAAGAAGTGTTACATTTGCAGTTGTTTGGCGATTATATGTAATTCATACAATGCTGTCACACTATGACAAAGTTGAGCTTCTGCATCATCGATGCCCTTTTAGGATAATGTTGTACAGTACTTATAACTAGTGTATTTTTATTGCACTTTTCGGAATTACCTACAAATCTCTGATTGACATTTTATAAGCGTACAGCTACAGTTAGTTAAAAACTTTCTTATTCATAGTTTGAGAAACCTGGCAGAGGTACTCATGATGACTACCCAGAGATGGCAAAAGAGGCAACTAATAAAGCCCTTGCAGATGCCGGACTAACCTACGACCAGATCGAGCAGGCTGCCGTTGGTTACTGCTACGGTGATTCAACTTGCGGCCAGAAGGCGCTTTATGGTGTAGGAATGACAGGCATACCGATCTATAATGTAAGCTGATGTTTTTAATCTCTTTTGAAACAAAATTTTTTTCTTTCTTTTTAGAATTGAACTTCTTTGAAATGAGAATAGAGGTATTGTAAAGCTCTGATTATAATCCATTAAAAATTAGCTATTGGTTATATAGTTGTTTTTATCTCAACATGAGTTTAGTCTTACCATCTAGAAAAGTGGACTGAATATGATTGCTGGAATATAAACTGTTAAAAAGACAAATATTGGATGTAATCAAAACTGTCAGATGTTAGCTTGAGCTTCAAACAGATAACTCTGACTAGAAGATGGAAGTTTGTTTGGAACAAAGAAACCCAATTAACAATGATGGAACACTGTTATTTTTAAAATAAACAAAATGAACTTTAAAAAAGAACTTTCGTGTACAAAGGAACAAAGGAAATGAGTCAGAAAAAGAAAACCCTCTATTAATGTCTAGTGATTAAATCAGGTTTGATAAAATCTCAAGAATCTATGCTGAATGAGTCAGTCTGGTAATGAGCGTGCCGTGTATATATATCTTCCAAGATTGAAGACATCTTTAGAGTTTTGTAAGAACCGGAACTTTTAGTTAAGGAAACCGTATTTAAATGAGTAATAAATGAATTGTATATATTGCTTATAAGTAATGAAACACGAATACTGATTAAAATATACATCCTTAAGAGTTTGGTAGAAAGGCCACCATGCACCTCTAATCCGAAATTTACCAAAAGTGTAAGGCAGTTATGTTTGACCTGAAATGTTAAGTTAATTAGGTTCGTTTTCAATCTGTTTTACCTGAAACCATGTAACATTAATTTACAGTGTACAAGTATACATGGTAATATGAAATTCTTTTCCAGGTTAACAACAACTGCTCAACGGGCTCTACCGCCCTGATATTGGCCAAGAATCTGGTGGAGGGAGGCCTCGCTGACTGTGTGCTCGCTCTAGGATTTGAAAAGATGCAGCCAGGTTCACTGAAAAATACTGTAAGCTGATTATACCTGATATCTCCAAGTTTATTTTAGGTCCTTGTAAGCAGTTTTTTTTGTGCAGCTGAATGTCTGTTATTGTGGAGATACACACATAAGGACATATATGACATCACTCTCTATAGAACCAATGGAGTGCCTCATTGAATGATATGCCTAGTTTATTATAGAAACAAACATACCAGTCTATAGAACCACTTTAAAAACAATTGGTATTCATCATTAGGCCTATTCATCTACAGTAAGTGTGTGGGACTGTTACATCAGTCAGGAAATGAGAGTTGACGGGTAATTGTCACAGACTCCTCCAGATATAAGATCAATCACCATTTAGTATGTGCCGCATATTGCCGCTTTTAATAAACAATGTTCGTAACTCATGTCACTAAGTTTCCAAAAGTGAAGTGGTTCAAACAATTTTTTGAAATTTTTCCATTGGCCCCCCAAAAAAAAAAAATCCATTTGGTAAAGTAGCATGAGTCATTGACTTGACTACGTTTGAAGAAATGCCTGAAAATGGCTGGACTAGACCTTAAATTAAAGTGACTGGTGACCTGGATAGGATTTAAATTATTTTCTCCAATTGAAAGGGATTTGCTTGTTCTGTTTACAAGTACTTTGTATTTCTCTCTCTTTCTAATGTTGTAGTTCAGCGATCGAGCTAACCCCATGGAAGATTTTGTGACCCTCATGGCCGAGCTCCAGGGATTTGCGCCATCTCCTCCAGCTGCTCAACTCTTTGCCAACGCTGGCAGAGAGCATATGGCCAAATATGGTGAGTTGGATGTCATTATGATGTCATAATGGGTGCAAATTAATGTTTTCTTCATTTATTGAATCAATATTAAAGCACTCAACCAGTCCAGAATTAGTTGCTGGTTGTCATTATTTACCAGACTAAAAAGTTGATTGCTTTACATCAGCTCATTATCGGAATTCTTGGCTTGAGAACAGATGAAGCAATTTGTAGCATCAATATGCAAATATATTAATACGGGTAAACAATACGAGGCATCATGGCAAGATGGTACATTATACATATAAATATAAATATATATATAAATATATATATATATATATATTTATATATATATATATTTATATATATATATTGTAATATTTGACAGACAATCATTCAAAGAAATATCTTTGGCTGAAAGTGGTTAAAAATTATCATAATTTTAACAGATGAATCATGTTAATGAAGTCAATGGTATGGTTGATGTCAATGTTTGACTTTTTGTCTGTAATGTTCCTTGATACCGTGCAAGCAGATTGTGAGGTATTGTAACTGATTTGATTCCCCATCATCAAAGGAAATAGGTTGCAAAGTAGTATCAGACATCAAAATGATGTAAATATTTTGAGCACTCAATAAAATTGAGGATTTCTCCAAACATTGATATTTATATGAAACTAGAATTTTCTAAAGGAAGAGGAAAAAGAAAAGTAATGGAAAGAGCGTGGATTTTTTTATTTTTGTTTCTTTTCTGTTTTATGTGAATTTGGGTTAACTGGCTTCAAGTGGGGCAGGAATGGGATGGAAATGATGGGGGGGGGGGGGGGTTGTTGTCTCATGTCCACCAACTGCTGTGCTGGTACTAATGCTAGCCTATTATGGCATACGCTACATATTATTTGTATGTCAGATGTTTTAGACAAGGTAGATGGCCTTGAGAAGATTAGTGACTTTATTGGCGTAGGCTCTCTGGCAGTATTTGATTTCTCTCTGGTGTACGAGGTACCTAGAGACCTTACATGATATTTCCTGGATAAATTTTAACATCGCTGGATTTTCTTTGTTGCTTTGATGACAGGAACCAAACCCGAACACTTCGCCAAGATCGCCTGGAAAAACCACAAGCACTCCACCAGGAACCCGTAA
Source organism: Apostichopus japonicus (assembly GCF_037975245.1). Lineage (NCBI taxonomy): Eukaryota > Metazoa > Echinodermata > Holothuroidea > Aspidochirotida > Stichopodidae > Apostichopus > Apostichopus japonicus. The sequence goes on along the minus strand of NC_092562.1, from coordinate 11,278,801 downwards.
GTATTTCTGTAGTTCTGCAAGGTACATCAAACAGGATCAGACTGTTTTGACTTTTATCATGCAATTCATAGAATAGAATTGATGCTTAATACCATAGCAACAATTGATTTGTTAGATTGTAATACAACTTAAAACCTTAGCGATTCTCTAGTTTGTTTATTATGGTAAGGAATTTGCTTTTGATATGCCTTGTTACAAAAGTATGATATTATAATTTCTTTAAATTTTTATTTAAGTGTTTGAGACATTATTGGGAGGTTTTCACAATTAATAAAGTGTAGTCCCTAGATGAACAAAGCAGACTGGTATGCAGACTTGTCGTGAGTCTTTACAGATATCTTACCATAAGTTGTCTGCACTGGTACTCACCTTCATGGATTTGAACTCATATTTGTACCCAAGGCACTTTTGGAATCTAATATAGTTGCTAGTACAAAGTTAAGTACTTGTACTTTTGCTCAGAACCTGTATTGGTGCTTGTACTTCCGTCAATGGCAATTCAAGGTTGTACTCATACTCAGGGGATTGTACTTGTACTGATGGGGTTGTACTCAAACTAATAAGTGATAAGGTTACGTGAGCAAGTGGTTAGTATCCAGTCCTTTCCTCAAACAAGGTCCTTGCTTCAGCTACTGGGAGGTGGTAGTAGGTGGGGCTTTAGGTGGTGAGGGTGGGCTTACAGAGACCTGCATGTTCCTGCCCCACCTGCTATTCACCTGTTAGGTAAACTGGTGTTGAGATGCCAGTTTCAATAATTGTCAAGACTGACACATGCCCTCCAAATAACCCCTCCCCCCCTCCCTAACACCCTTGCTAACTATGACCTTGCCCATTACTTTCTATTTACGATTAAATTTGAAGATACATCTTCATTCTTTTTTGCAAAATATGTGGAGATACAGTAGTAGTGTTAATAGTAAATTATTGGTGGTTTCTATTTTCATGATATGAAACCACAAAAATCTAAACAAGTGACAGGTTAAGTTCCCAATGCCAACGGAGAGCTCTGTTTCCAGTTCTTTGCATCGTCACAGTATCTCCTAACGAACACTTCAATCAGCCTATCAATGCAAACAGTAGCCGCTCAAAGTTTGATGTTATTTACTGTTTATGATCTTGACTTGATGGGGTCAAAGGATTGCTTATCACCAAAACTAAGGGTGAAAAAACTTTTGAACTTTACAGAAATAGATGGTAGGAAGCAAATATTAATTTTGATAATTAGTATCCAAACAATTATCTCTTTGTCATGTGATGATTCAAATTACAAGGGATGAGAAATTTTATCTTTATATGAACAAGTTGGAAAGATTAAAGCAAGATAAAATAAGAAACCTGAAACAATTTCAAGGTGTTATCTGTTTCATCCAGGGATTGTAGATTATAAAGGTTGTTGTTTTAAGTCTCATGTGCTGAATTATCATGGTTTATTTTTGTTTCTGCTAATGTAATTACTTCTAAGTATGTTCATAGGTTCTTTTAAGTGCTGTACATAATGGATACCACTCTTATGGGCTCAATGTCAATGTGCTTAGTGTGTCTATAGAATCTGTTATGGCTGTAATGGGTAACAGTTTTATGGTGTCACTGCAATTATTGCATCATAGTGTGTCCATAGGTTCTGTTATAGCTGTAATGGAAAACAGTGTTATTGTGGCACAGCAAATTAGTTGCTTAGTGTGTCCATAGGTTCTGTTATGGCTCTCATGGAAAACAGTGTTATAGTGGCACAGTAAATTAGTGTTTAGTGTGTCCATAGGTGCTGTTATGGCTGCAATGGAAAACAATGTTATTGTGGCACAGTAAATTAGTTGTTTACAGTAGTGTGTCCATAGGTTCTGTTATGGCTGTAATGGAAAACAGTGTTATTGTGGCACAGCAAATTAGTTGTTTAGTGTGTCCATAGGTTCTGTTATGGCTGTCATGATTAACAGTGTTATTGTGGCACAGCAAATTAGTGTTTAGTGTGTCCATAGGTTCTGTTATGGTTGTCATGGATAACAGTTATATTGTGTCACAGCAAATTACTATTTAGTGTGTCCATAGGTTCTGTTATGGCTGTCATGGATAACAGTATTTAATGGGATTGATATGATTTAGTGTATTGTGTGTTCTTACTGTAGGTTATACTATTACTGTAATCATGAAAATATATTATTTTTGTATGGTTTTACTGCTGTCAGTGACTTATTATATTTTACTGTATCCATGCTTTCTGCACTATAATGGAGGTATAACATGTTATGGTATTACTTCAGTTAGTGCCTTGTGAATTTGTAAGTTCTTGTGAGCCTGCGTAGCTTGTATGTTAATCACTCTCATGAACAGCAAACTTTATACATATGATATTTGCCTACCGCAGCATCACGTGTCCTCCGTAAAATGGAAACACAAATCTACTGGAGTACAAGAAATTATACCAAAAGATTTGTCATACGAAGCGTCTTTTAAACTAAAAATAGGACAAGTATAATACACAAACTTACAATGGGTTTTAAAGAGGCAAATAAAATCCTAAAGGATTACATAAACATAGAGCCTGTTCATATTTTGGTCTTTTGTGGCTGATCTGCTATTTTGAAGCTTGGTAGGAGGATGAACTTTTCCACAATGGTACAACAGGAAATATTAAATTTTCATGTAAATTAGTTGTAGCTTTATATCAACTCTTATTTGTTTTTTAAATAAACAGTGCCAAGATATGTCAAAATGCTTTTGAGTCATCTTAATAGTTTTATCATTGTATCTGTTTATGGTTTATGGTGTTGGTGAGACAGAGCGACAGTTTGTAATAAAATAAAGCAGAAATAAATATATATATATTTACATATTTCTTATCTGTGGTTGACAGATATTCCCAGTTTCAAGATGAATACACACTGGATCAAATCAAGGCATCTCCACTGATTCATGATCCTGTTACCAAGTTACAATGTTGGTGAGTGTCAAATGCTTAATGAATAATCATTTATCGGGTATCGAATTTACAGAATCTAATGCAAATGGTCAAACTTGCTGCAAAAATGCAATTTTGTAATTTCTTCAGGTATTACTATATATGACAAAATTCATAAACTTAAAAACTGCCATTGAAATTGTGTGTACACTAAAGTATTGCCTGTTTGATTGTTATAGATGACCGTTTAATGTAAACAACATCTCTATATGAAAAGAGAGGTTAGTAAGGGTGGGAGTTATTTTACCTCTTGATACAAAGTAAATGATGATGTCATTTTGATGATAATTTCATAATCTTTCCTGGGTCAGTAATTTCAGGACATTAAAGGCATTGAAGAACCGTCCCAGACTGTGCGGCCATCTGAAAAAGTTAACTTTCTGTTGCTTGCAAGTGATGTTTGTTCGTGAAGCTACAAAATGCAGACAGTAATGAAACATGATACCTTGTTATCTTTTATCTAGACCTGAGATGTCCATCACTGCTACTGTATATACACTGTGTTGTGGGTATTGACCGTAGCTGTATGTATTGACTGTACACTAGTGTCTAAATACCGACGGTAGCAAGCTGTGTGTGTATTTTCTGGGATCGATGGTGGTGTCTAACATTTCTGTTACACCTCATTTGAAACTAGGTCAGATTACCAGCATTAGACGTTTCTTTTTTGTGCGCGAGTCTTCACACCCTTTAAGGAGATATTTATAAGAAGAATTAACCAAATGGCTTCAGGCTTGATCAAAACCTGTAAAGTCACATGTTGTCTGTACGACCATTTGTATCACTGTACGCATTGTACTACTGTATTTCTCGTGATGAGGTTGAGTTTACTAGGACGAGAATATCTTTGTGTGTGACGCTCACACTAGGATTATATGTGGTTGCTATGTAACATTACTAACATGTGTTTTAAAACGTGTCTATTGGAATACAGTGTGGTAAACAGTTGCATGTATGCTTGTGGGATAAAACTCAATAGCTGTTCATGTTTCAATTATATGTTTGCAGTATCACATAGTCCTTTATACATACTTAGTTGTTTTTAGTGACCCCTTGTTTGCCTTTATGGTTCTTCCTGCAGCCCAACATCGGATGGCAGTGCTGCTGCTATTGTCTGCAGTGAAGAGTTTGTACACAAGCACAACCTGCAGGCTAACGCTGTGGAGATCCTGGCAATGGAAATGGTTACTGACGGTCCCAGTACATTTGACGACAAAAGTTCCATCAAACTGGTAATGCCCTATCATATGCAATACTTGTAGACGAGTCTTGTAGGACGAGAACAACCATATGAGTATGAGTACAAGTAGAATTCCCATTGTTAAAGTACAAGTAGAATTCCCATTGTTATAAGTACAAGTAGAATTCCCATTGTTTCAAGGACAAGTAGAATTCCCATTGTTACAAGTACAAGTAGAACTACCACTGTTATAAGTACAAGTAGAATTCCCATTGTTATAAGTACGAGTATAAATTCCCATTGTTATAAGTACAAGTAGAATTCCCATTGTTACAAGTACAAGTAGAATTCCCATTGTTATGAGTACAAGTAGAATTCCCATTGTTACAAGTACAAGTAGAACTACCACTGTTATAAGTACAAGTAGAATTACCACTGTTATAAGTACAAGTATAATTCCGATTGTTATAAGTACGAGTACAAGTAGAATTACCATTGTTACAATTACAAGTAGAATTCCATTGTTACAAGTACAAGTAGAATTCCCATTGTTTCCAGTACAAGGCTCAAAGCATGGGTACAAGTACTTAATTTTGCACGAGCATCTATTTTGAATGAAGAGCCTCTGAAGAAGATCCTGCTAGGATCGAAACGTCAGGTCCACTAAATTTACACACAAATAAAACCCATTACCATTACCAAGTGGATCCATTCAAGTATAGTACTATGACAACATACAAATGTTAAGTCATGATATTATTGCTATCATTGAACTATGTTATTGATTGCTAATTTGCTTCTACTAAACTCTGCTATTATTTATGCAGCTTACCATTACCCTGTGCTTCTAATACAGTACAGAACTACAGAACTACAGAACAACAAACTAATGTCAAATCATGATATTATTATTTGCTATCATTAAACCATTCTGCACAGCATGTTGCTCTGCGTTACCAAGTAAATTGTTCACTGCACTGTTACTACAGTTAAACTGTGCTACTATTAGACCATGCTAAATGGTTTCATATTTAAGTATTTAAACCATGAAAGTTACAGTTAGCACTCAGTGGTTTTGATCAATCTTCATTCATTCGAAGGTTGGATACGATATGACCAAAAAAGCAGCCGAGAAAGTTTTCTCTAAAGCCGGCAAAACTCCGGAGGATGTCCAGGTCATTGAACTTCACGACTGTTTCTCAGCGAATGAATTGATCACCTATGAAGCCCTCGGACTCTGTCCAGAAGGTAAGACTGACCATCTGCCGAAGTCTGTACGTTAAGACTATTCCGAAAACGAAAAGTTCTCAAGAAGACTTTGCTTATTTCTTATTTAGTCCTTAATTGATTTATGCTCGTAAATTAAGTTTTGCTAAGATCTATTAGTTCGAATTAGTGGCAGAATGTCTAAGATATGACATGAAAGGCATTGAAGACTCTCCCCAAACCGCGTGCCGTGCTCTGAAAAAGTTAACTTTCCGTTGCTTGCAAGTGAAGTTTTCTTCTTGTCGCTACAAAATGCAGACAGTAATGAAACGTGATACCTTGTTATCTTTAGCTGGACCTGAGATGTCCATCGCTGTATCGTTTGTATACTGTGCTGTAGGTATTGACCATAGCTGTAAGTATTGACTGTACACTAGTGTCTAATTACCAACGGTAGCAAGCTGTGTGTGTATTTTCTGGGATCGATGATGGTGTCTAACACTTCTGTTACACCTCATTCGATACTAGGTCAGATAACTGGCATGAGACGTTTCTTTGTGCGCCAGTCTTCACACCCTTTAAACATTCCCTTCACAGCAGTCTGATGAACTGATACCTCATTCAGAAGTCATTATTTAAAAACAGCATGCTGTTTCTGATTCTTAGTTTACAGCTAGTTTTAATACTATTTGTAAAGAAAATGATTGCAATTATCAAACTTCAACACCATCCAATTTTGCATCACTGCAAAAAATATAAATTAATAGGGAATTAATTAAAGATAATTTCAAAAAATTTTCTTGTGTGGAAAAATATAAGAATTGGGATAAAAAAAAATCTGTATATTCAGTACAAGGTGCTGCAAGTGGCTTGTATTAAAAAAGCTATTGAAAATATCACTCTCAAAGCAAGGTTTAGGTTAAAACATTGGTGAGGTTTGTTTACCATTTTCTCATACTTACAAGGAGAAAGTACAATCAAGTGTTTTTAATTAACAGAGCCGTAGAAGTGTATAAAGTTTTTTAGCTATCTCTGGAGGTGACTTAATCAATACTAACATGGTCTGATCAAATTAATTCAAAAACTTTTTTTTTAATTCTCTTAAAGGAAAGGCAGGAGAGTTTATCGATGCCGGTGATAATACCTACGGAGGAAAGTATGTCATAAACCCTAGTGGTGGACTGATATCTAAAGGACATCCTCTGGGTGCCACAGGTATGAATATTACCATAATACACACCTACAGACATTTGTACATAAAGCCAGACACACAAGCTTACAGTGTGTTATTGACCCTACTGGTAGACTGGTTTCCTATTGGACATCCTCTGGCTGCCACTAGGACAGACATTGACACACTACTGTACATATTGACATTAATTTCAAAACTTCATATGAATTAAACCACCAGTTTTGTAATAACAGACACTAGGGCAATATATGACAATGAAAATGAAATACACATGTGCATGCATCTACCCCCCCCCCCCCATCGTATACCCAATTCTTGACCTCCCTTGATGCTCTGGCTCATACTGCACCTATCTTGCATGTGTTACACTAGTGAGAGAGGATGCGGCCTTTTGTTAGTTTTAGCATACAACAATTAGTTCTGTTGATTTCCTGCCGTAAGTTTTACTGGAATTCATGAGAGATTGTGATTTCTGCCTTCATTAACATTCCTTTGGCCAGGACTTGCTCAGTGCACAGAACTCAATTGGCAGCTCAGGAACAAAGCAGACAAGAGACAAGTGCCTGGAGTCAAGCTGGCCCTGCAACATAACATCGGATTGGGTGGAGCAGTGGTTGTCGCCCTCTATCAGAAGGGGTTCCCCGAATATTCACAGTAAGCATGATCCTTATTACTCTAAAATCAGAGGGTGTGTGGTGACTCTGCGATGTTCAGAGCATGATTTATTCTTTTGAAGGAAAACAGTAATGACAGCGTTTATGATGTCGCTCTATGGTTTAGTTTTGCCTGGAAGCTAAATGATTAAATCAATGGCTTAGTTGCTATCCACCGAAGCGAGAAGGAACAATTTAATGAAAAAAATCGGCAAACATTGAGCATTCAATATAGTTTATTTTATAGATTTGGATAAATGGGCGAAATAATTCCTGATAATGCCTCAGCAGACAAGATCTATGTTTCCTTCTTTCATTTTGTAAAACTTCTTTCTTATAATATACATATTCATATATAGGAACAACCTGAAGGATAGCACATGTCGCATGATAAGAGAAAAATTGTTACCGTCCTTGACTGTTTACGTTGAGGCTTAAGTAGATTGAAATTGCGTTCAAAAGTTTGACTTTGAAGCACAGCATCTTCAGGGTCTATCAATGCTTTAAGATAGGTATAAGAGGTAGGACACACATCCAACCCAATACTTCATTGCTGCCATGGCAACAAGAGAGCAAAGGCTATGACAAGTTGCTAATGCAATGCAAAAGTAGGAATGAACTCATTATTTACAGTGTAAGGCTTCCATTTTCTATCGCTTGATAGTTGGAAATTTTATCACTTTTGGAAATATTAATGTCCTTTCTACCTTTCTTTTCTTTAAATAGAACTGCTCTCTATCCAGCCACTACAGCAGCCGGGGCCTTTAAGGCCGAGCCAGTCTTTGATCTCGTCCAAAGTACCCTCAAAACAGTGAGTATTCTTCTCAAGTACAGAGACATTGCTCTAAGTAGCAGTTGGCCTAAGAATGGCCCACATGTGACCCCCCAAGATATGATCTTGTCCAGAGTACCCTCAAAACGGTTAATATTCATCTTACTCACAGAAACATTGCTCTGAGTAGCAGTTGGCCTAAGATTGGTCCACATGTTACCCCCAAGATATGATCTCGTCCAAAGTACCCTTAAATTGGTTAATAGTCACCTAACCTACAGAAACATTGCTCTAAGTAGCAGTTGGCCTAAGAACCGCCCACATGTTACCCCAAAGAGATTTTATGATACAGCAATATGATAGCAGTGCATGTTTGCTCATATTTTCTAAGCACCAGTGGAACCTTATCGCATTCTGAGTATTCCAGTATATATTTAAGCAAGAAATTTGACTAGGCTACAGTTAGCTCTACCTTTCATTCTCACCTCTTTATTTTAATCTGAAAATCTAACATTTCTGTCTTTTATGTGTCGTTGGATAAATCCATCAGTTTTTCTCACAAATTTTAAAATCTTTTCAATAACCTCAGGAGGGGGCAGAATACGTCAAGAAGGTAAAGGCAGTGTTTGCTTTCAACGTCACCGATGGTCCGGGAGGTGCCAAGGAGACCTGGGTCATCGACGTGAAAAACGGCAATGGGTCAGTGACCCGAGGATCAAGCAACAGTAAGTCTAAAACCGTACTCCTCTACTTATTTGTGCAGATGGACCTTAGACTAGCTTTCTGACAATTACAGACCCAAAAGTTTCTTTTATAGTTGGATGGAAGTGATTAAGTTATCAAAGTTTGCATAAAAACTGTTGAGTTGTTTTTAATTTTGCTATCCTTAAAATTCTGAAAATACTAAGTTTGTGTACAAATCGGCGATGATTTTGTCTTTCTGCAAATCATTTAACTATGCGGAATAGGTTGTCCCCTGTCAATGAGGGTTATCGCATCACTCATATATATTGATATTCTACCTGCTGGGTGGTACTATCTTCCAGATAAATAGAAAATTATGGAATATATGGAGAGATGCTTTTTTTTTTTGGGGGGGGGATAGTTTTTGTTTTAGATTTTCACTACAAATATTAGATAACAGAAGAACATTGAAAGACAGACAGACAGATAGACATTCAGACAGACAAATGTAATTATTCCTATTTGGAGATGCACTTTCATTTCAGAAGCAGAAAAAGAGAGACCCATGCAGTGTTGGTCGATCGATATGAGTAATTTGGCATTCAGTTTTAGCCCAAATAAACATGTAATTTTGGATCTTTGCTTTGAAAAATTTTACAGAGAAAGCCGACTGTACATTCACCATGAAGGATTCAGATCTTTACGACCTCATGCTGGGTAAACTACAACCTCAAGCGGTAAGGACCATATTCATATTACCTTATCTGCTATAAATAGTTATGCTAGGAGTATTAATTAAAATTGGTCCCAAAATGTTATCACTATGTAGCATGTACTGTCCTTAACATTGACAATATGTGAAGATCAAAGATAAAGGGCAAAAATTGTGTAGCAAACTCACAACAATTTTGTAGTAGGCGATTTTATTCCATACATGGTTAAAAATTGGGAATGATACTTATTTCAGTTCTTGCTAATTTGAAGTATTTCAATTTCAGAGCTACTATAGTTTTATAGGTCATGTTGTGCTTTATTGTACATTGGATTAGAAGTTGGTAACTTGAATGTTTGTCCCCCCACCACCAACCCCATCCCCAGAAGGTAACAATAAAGTGATTTTTTGGGGGATTTTGACAAATTTGGACACTAAAACTTCAGCAATTGCAGGGAAATATAGGGGAATGTAAGGTGGGAGGGAGGGGAATGTAAGGTGGGAGGGAGGGGGTGTGATGAGAAGTGGGAGAGGGGGTGTGATGAGAGTAAAATGTAAGTCAGAAATGCAGGGAGGTGATTGGTGGAAAGTGTTTTTATGATTGTTGGTACTTGTTGTTAAATTATTGATTTTCTTTCAAATAAAATAGTTCCACACATTATACAAAGAAATTAAATGAATAGTATACTTTTTGTTTGTTTTCTGCCAGTTCTTATAATTTTTTGTTTTTGTTTGCCTTGACAGGCCTTCTTCTCTGGAAAAATGAAGTTTAATGGTAACATGGCTGTTGCGATGAAGCTTCAACAAATAATGCCAAAAGTTCCACCAGCTAACCTGTGATCGTGGTCAAGCTTTTATGGCGCTGCTCAAATTTGGCCTCCGAATTCCAGATGCAATGATCAGATGTGAAACATGACCGGTGTCTCGATCGCTAATCGGCACCAAACCCCACAAAATGAAAAAAGGACTCAAATTGACTCAGTCAATTCCAAAGAATTGCTATCTGCTTTAATAATGATGTAACATACATGATGCTTATGAAGAGGAAGATAAAATAATTATAGCTCTTTTACCTTAAATAAAGAGAGAGATTAAATTGTGATTTATTAATAACGTAAATCGATAAATACGTTAAATTAACTAACGTTAAATACGTTAATCCATAACGTATTTACAGTAAATATGAACAGTTGTGCCTCTTTGATGATTGTTACCTTGTGTTTCATATATTTTCCCATTCTTCCTGGTTCAGGGACTCATCTTTTCATAATTAACATCTGTTTTTTTTAAATAAGTTATGGGAATTTGGTGGTGTGATGTAACTATGATCGGGTTACATTCGAGCAGTTTTAAAATCTTTTCAAGTGATGATGATCACATGGTGTTTTTGAAGGAAAGAACCGCAGAACTGGGAGTTGGATATTGGGTGTTAATATTGTTCAGAGGGATTCACAAGAAACTGACTTTGCAGTGACCTTCCGTACTGCAAGATATGAAATAAGGAAAACTTGTTGATTATTCAGTAAAGGATAATTGTGTGCATCTTTCCATATTTATCTTTTGAAGACAAAGGAAGATATAATTTTACAATGTAACAAAAAAGATTACTGCTATTAACAGTAGTTGACATTTATGTGACTTGAGGTGAAGGAGTTTTGATGTTACCCTACTACAACTGTTATCAGGTCCTGATGGGGGGGGGGGAGGGGGAAGGGTAGGGATAGAGATGTGGGTTATCCAGCTACAGCCATCAGATGGTGCTGGTAGGGGGGCGGGGTGAAGAAGGTTAGGGTTATCCTACAACATCTGACAGGATGTGGATGGGGGGAGGGGGACAGAAGGAGCACAGGGTGGGAGTGATCTGTTGTACCAATGGTATACAACAACAACAACAAAGTAAAATAAGATAATCATCAATGTTTATCATCATCGAATAGCGATAGTTGGTATTATGCATACTATTCATGATCTTGATGTTGTGTGATACGTTGTGAAGGTTTTACAATCAGTCTGGGGATTGGAGTACTTAATATTTAATGTCACAATGGTGGTCTGGGGAATTGGGGTACTTAATATTTAATGTCACAATGGTGGTCTGGGGAATTGGGGTACTTAATATTTAATGTCACAATGGTGGTCTGGGGAATTGGGGTACTTAATATTTAATGTCACAATGGTGGTCTGGGGAATTGGGGTACTTAATATTTAATGTCACAATGGTGGTCTGGGGAATTGGAGTACTTCATATTTAATGTCACAATGGTGGTTCACCGTCCTGTTTTGTCCACTTGAAGAGTGTCACACGGAAATAAAATTCCTTCAGCAAATTACTCAGGGGAATTGTGGATTTGTGTCCTTGGGTTTTATATCAAAGATCAATTCAATATTTTTTTATCTCGTCTTGGCTGTAGGGTCAGTTATTTTATCATATTTTATCCTATCATTTCCTTATTTCACTTCTGCAACCAGAGAAAAATTCTATTACTATATACAACTATGTAACTATATAACTATGTAATAAATAATGAATGAAATGAAACGTAATAAAAAGATGTTAAACATGAGAAGGAATTAGTATGATTCGTTATACGTAACTCACATTATTTATCTCCTAAGCTTGTCGAGTGTAGTCAATGAAGTGTGTTGCAACATCTTCACCAAAGGGTTTGAAAACTTTTTACAACTTTAAATTAAAGTATAGTGGTTAAAACAAAATTGCAGCTCAAAATCATCAGGATCCAGTTGCACCTCCCACCAGGAGCCAGATTCTCCTTCCTTTTAAAATCTCCTGCTGTATTCCATGGATTTGCCTGTTCTGGGGATGTCCCTGTCCACCCCCAACCACCCACCCCCCCCCCCCCCCCACACACACACACACACCATTGCCCACGCCACTGACTGGACCTGAGAGTGAGTTTGTTTGTTTTTCGCTCCGAAGTTTTCATCTGGATGACTTTCCTTTACAAGTCTGTCCCGATAATTATTGTCTGCAAATTAGATTTTTCTAGTCACATATACTATTGCAATGAGGAACGTCTAAGGGTAGTGTGAACGTCTGCATTGAAGTAACATATTTCCTTGCGAGATTTTGTAATATTAACGCATTTAAACTAGCAAAATAATTTGTACTCCACTTACATGGCGAGTGGTTACCATGGAAACGATAACAGCTTGGACGACTGGGAAATATAACAAGGAGTTTTCACTCGTGTAAAACAACGAGTCTTCGGCATTTGATAGATATTTTAATTTTAATTCGTATAAATTATTGTCCCCTCCCCCTCTCATCGCACAACCACTCCTCCAACTCCACTCCCACCCATAGTAATATCGAACATGCACACCGAGTATAGTCGGGAGAGGATATATAGTAACGATTTATGTCATTTCTCTTACTTTGCAGCTTAGAAAAGAAGGCCAAAGATGTGGTATATGTAGGTGTGGAGGATCGGGGGGGGGGGGGTTGTATCGACGATGTACTGTCTGAATTACAAATATTTATTGACAAGTTCATTAAAACAAAAACAACAACAAAATAGATGTAATGTCTTCTGCCAACAGCCAATCAAGGTTGTGATTCTCACCGACACTATATGGTATCCGACATGGCTAGTTCGGATCCATTCCTGTGGGTCGGAAATAAGTTGATGTCGGCTGAAGGAGATGTGGAGTTTGAGAGTCTCAACGTGGGAAATATGGAGGAGGTGTGGGGTATGTTGAGGCTGGGATCGGAGGGGTTGGGGATACTCCGAATTAAGGTGGGCTGTGTTTCTTCAGATGACATTTGCCGAACCGTTCTTATGCTGTAAATTAAAACATGAACACCCTTGATTCCTTGATTGGGTAAATGTAGTCAGCATATTGCACTCCAGAACCAGAGGGTAGTGTGCTTATGTTTTGAGATAAAAGTGTTCATATTTAAATTGAAAAAAAAAAAAAAAAAAAATATATATATATATATATATATATATATATATATATATATATATATATATATATATATATATATATATATATATATATATATATATATATATATATATATATATATATATATATATATATATATATGAGACTCTTCACTAAACTGCCTACATGCATCGTAAATTGGTTCTTTTACAGCAGTGATACCTTATCGGAAAGACAATGCTAGCTGTGATAAACGAACTCACAGAGAGATTTACATTGAGGATGTACATAGAGAGATCTTGTACACATAGCTACGTGAGGTTAGTTTATATGTGGTTACTCTACTGTAATTAGTGAGCCCTGTTATCAAAGAGCAAAGGCTCTTTAATCCGACAGAAAAGAGATAAAATCTTGTAAGGGCTGAAGGGCAAAGATCAAACCTAGAGAGATCTTAATATAGCTTAGGCCTATATGTCCCTAATATTAACTATATACCCCCGCCCTTTGGCTGTCTTTACGCTTCTCATATCGCATCGGCCATTACCATATTTGAGAAGAATCTCACTTTGAATATATATCTTTACTGAAAAGGTAAGTGCATTTTTTGAAGTATTACTTTTAGAGTATTACTATGTGGTTATTAGGTTACAATGACGTCTATAGCTTTAAGCGATTATTGGAAATCGACCAGGGATTAAGAAAATCTTCTTGCCATAGAATGAAGTCATGTGAGGAAAATTCAATCGCGTTTTATTCTTTAAGCTTCTGTGTTAGTCGCGAATGATAACACGTATATAATACTGAATGAATGATTAAATTACATCAATCAAGAACACCATCATGCTGGACATGAAAATTATATGAAAATAGATCGATTTGTCTCAAGTGACAAAAACATCATTGTGGTACAAAAACTAGGATCTGATTTTTGTTTGATAATTTATATGAGAAATACATAGTCGATGATGTATCAGTAAATGTCTGGTTTGTCCCTTTGCTTGTCATTATTATGCTACAGACATAACACTGTTAATTTCTCGACGATAAAATGTGTTCAAAATATATTTTCAGACAGTAATCTGTCGAAAAGGCATCGGGAAAGGTTCATGAACTATTTTGCTTTGATACAGAGGGCGGTGTTGTTAATACCGTTGAGCAGCACAGCCACGCCCCGATGTATTGTCTAGGGGCTATGTCGGTGTCATTGACAATGACGATGATGCTTGTGGTAGCGCTGGAGGGGTGGGGGGGGGGGGGTACCACGATGGCGGGTCTGTTGATGGTAATCAGATTTCTACCATGCCAGTGTTTGTGATGGCGTCAACGATATAATGAAATGATGATATGCATAATGATATAACCAAGGAGGTTATTGTATAACGTTCCTTACATGCTATAGCGGTACTGGTGATTTATAAGGTACTGTTGATAAAGTGGTGGTTATAACGATAAAACGTATGGTTGTGGCAACATGGTAGTTAACTTCTGTCATGATAGTGTGAATGATCTAAATGGTGATAAGTCGAAGTCGTGGTGAAATGCAACGACTAAGAACATGGTTGGAGCAATTATAGTAAATGTATTGATGATCGGGCCTGAAGAGGTTGTAGGGTGGGGGGGGGTGCGGTCAGAGGGATACATCCCTGGAACTCGGAGTACTTATGACGGTGCCCGGGAAATATGGGATTGAGAATAATTTATACTCTCATGTTCATAAAGTAGCAAAATATATGGAACAATGAAGATGATATTATTATCCCAGATTCTCCAACTGGCTCTTGACGCCCATGGTGGCGTTGATGATAGTTTAACAATCATTGCGGTTAAATTTATGATAAAGCGTTGTCTTACGCAAAGGATATCTTACGCAAATAAGGTTTGCCTTGTAATTGTTGCCATGTATTTCATATTGTAGTCAATGTGTTAGTTAATGAAGGTATGTGGTATTTAAATTGCACATTCGATGGAAATGGGGTGGTGGGGTGGGCGATGGGAGGTTGACAAGAGGATATGTGTGGCGGTGCGCGAGCAAAAGTGAGGTTTGATTGGAAACAATATTCCCTATACCTCTATCTGATTACACCCATGTAGGTAATGGTGACTCGCATGATCGCTATACAACATGTTATCTGATTTCAGACATGTGAATGATGATGATAAAAATGTTTATTTCTGTCGGCAGGCGAAGAATTCATACCGTTACAGGATGGAGAACATGTAAGTTTTAATCTTCACGAAGTATTATAGTGCTGGTAAAAAACAAAGTTAAAATAAATCTAAGAAACTCGTTCTGTAATTTGTTTTTTGTTGTTGTTGAAATCATGCCTCGACTTTCATATACTTGTTTTATAACAATTTATCTTTTTATAGTAGAATCCGACCAGTAGAGGCAAAATCCGAGCCATTTAAAAGTGAGCCTGCTTTTAAACTGATTGAAGAAGCTTTACAGAAGGTATGTTACAACTTTTATTTGAAATTAAAAATGTGTTACATTTGCATAATGGATATCCAGACAAGTGACAGATATCTTGCTTTCAAATAACTTTCGAACATCGTTAACATGTATGTATGTATGTATGTATTTTATATCCTCCTGCAAGCAGGAACTCGCAAAGAAGCCATCATTGGCTTATCAAGGCCGCAAGCTGACCGAAGTCAGTCTCTTAGATTCATATTTTAACGTCCATGATTATGAATTGTCAATTGTCAACAACTCTGAAACTGGACGACATACATTAA
Source organism: Apostichopus japonicus (assembly GCF_037975245.1). Classification (NCBI taxonomy): domain Eukaryota; kingdom Metazoa; phylum Echinodermata; class Holothuroidea; order Aspidochirotida; family Stichopodidae; genus Apostichopus; species Apostichopus japonicus. Next base: position 11,262,798 of record NC_092562.1, on the reverse strand, counting down.
TCTTGGAGTGACTCGAACTCGGGACCTTATGACTGAAAGGCACCGGCGTTAACCACTGAGCTAACACTCCCTTTGCAAGTGCCGTTTCAACTTCAACACTTGTGTCCATATATCGTTTCTGCCGTCATTGGACCCCGATATTCACGGGTCGGAGGCGAGACCGACTTATTACGGTTCGATGATGCTGCGAGATTGAATCTTTATTGTTCGAGTCTGAATTAAGACAAAGACAATCATACTTGATTACAGGTCAAGCCAATGAATCACACAAGATGCTGGAGCAAAAGGAAAGTGATGTTCGCAGTTTTCTTTCGTTCTGCGGAATGATTACTTACTTACACATGTGCTCTGATCAGGGAGTTGTTATGGAAACTCCCTGCTCTGATATACCTGAGCTATATACCCAACCCTCAGTATATGTTGGCAGGCGAGAAAATGACTTTGTTTACGCAACTGAGTATAACGTCTTCAGAGGGGCATCGGGTAATCAGTGTTAAAATCCAGGGAAACCCAGGAGAGGACCATATTTCGGTGCTCTTTATAAAATCATCTGTAACAGATTCATTTGTTAGTTGTTGCTTTTCGCATAACATTATAATACCTGAATATCCTGAATATAATCACTGAATGAATGAGTCGAATTATTCAATTAATAATTTCAATAAATTTCACAAATATTCCTTCAATTTTTTTCATCAGGACGGTGCTAACTACGTCAAGAAAGTTAAAGGGATATATTCATTCAACGTAACCAAAGGTCCTGGTGGAGCGTCCGAGACTTGGGTAGTTGACGTTAAGAATGGCAACGGTTCGGTAGAAAGGGGAAGCAAAGGTACGTGTTCACGTCTCTACGAAGGATATGATTAACGTTTTTCATTAATAACTATATAGATGACAAAAATATTTTAAAATGTTAAACATCCGAATTTTAATGCAGCATTGTATTAAATTTAAATTTTTGAACATGCAGCTCCATATTGGATTTACTGTTTCCTTTTAATCAAGACTGATATTTACTGGTATAGTTATACCTTTGTAAGAAACCTTAATAGGCTATGTAAGACAGTTGACAAAATCGACCATGAAATTGTTATTTGTAACGCACCATTTGTGTTTATTTTTTCCAATCTTTTCTGTGTAAAAATAAGCTAGAAAGATTCTCTGATTAATGTAGCACCGTTAATTGTACTTTTGTGGTATTTATATAATCTTTCCTCTTTTTGTTTTTACAGTTAAAGCGGATTGTACATTTACGATGACAGACAACGATCTTTTCGACCTCATGACAGGAAAGCTGAAAGCTCAACAGGTATAACTTACTAACACGTCACAGTATACTTCATAGAATAACACTAGGCTGCATGTATTGTACCCCTTTTTGCTCAAATGTTACGTATATATGCCTAGGTTAACTTAGGGTGTTTGAAATGAATTTGAAGATATGACGGAAAAATAACAGTTTGTTTAAAAGGTAATAAGGAGGGATTACAATAAGGAGGGATTACAATACTAAAACTTAGTCACGACGGATGGTAAGGTCTCCTACGAAAAAAGCTTCAAAAATCAGGTTCTTCGATTGTTATTATTATTATTCATTAATAAATATTGCCACGAATGAATTTTTGAGTTTTTATTTGTTTTCTTTATATACTGTCTCATTAAAACCTACTCCACATACAGTGTATAAAAATAAACCACAAAGATTTGAGAGATTAGTTACTATAGCAGTAGCCCCATATTGAATCATTGTGAGGCTTCTTTCTCTATTTTCGTGGAAAATAAAATTTTCTCATGTTTAAGAAATATTTCGGTGGCAGGCAAAGTGAACGGCGAAAATACGCACCAGACAATAGAATGATTCTCTGAAAGATATACACTGTAAAGCGTGTACCTGTGTCAAATGTCACGTTTCGCGTTCCATGCATCATAATGTAATGAATGTATCCCCAAAATCGAGCCACTGAAATGTGAGTCCAGTCGGGACATCAACAAGATTTTGAAACGCCAGCCCGAATATTTCATTCCATTTCGGCCTTTATATATTTTGTAAGAACTGTATTTTCCTTTTCTTGGCAGGCCTTTTTCTCTGGTAAGATGAAGATGAAAGGGAACATGGGACTTGCGATGAAACTACAACAAATAATGCCGGCCACTCCTCCCGCCAAACTATAGACCTTAGGTCAAAGTTCATTAACATAACTTCTGGATCGCGTCTGTCTGGTCAGGACTCCATTCGTGTTTAAGAAAGTGCCGCGAAAGTGACTTCTCCTGGATCATGGCAAAACCGTCCAAAATTTAAATAATGAAATCGATTTAAATATCAATCGAGCTTTTTAAGTTTCGTAAATCACTAAACATTGTAAACATAGCACTGCAAATTGTTGCTTGAGAAACTGGTTGGCTAAGAATCTTAATTAAGTGGACAAGTACATAGATGAGAGAGAGAGGGGGTGGGGGGGGGGCTGTTACATTGATAGGAGGTGCAGGGCAAGGAAACAGGGTCTTTAACGTTTTTCTCCGTTCATGTACACATTTCAGAGCACCTTCTTCAGAGGAGCATACCCCAGCGTGTTTAATTGTTTGCTGTTTAAATTTTTAAAAATAATTTTCCATGTAACTTTTGTCTTGTGTGTCATTTTTGAATAACTAATCGAGCTTCGTATTATATATCATAAACATACGAAGGAAATCTTCCTCGTAGTTTGTCTTTTATTAATTAATGGCTTAGTTTCTTTTTGTATCAGCTAACTCCTAGTAATAATCAAATCGTACGTTACAACAGATTTCGTTTGCTTTTATTGTGACTAATTTTACTCAAAAACTAAACTTACTAAAAAATAAAAAAACACTTTTAAAACTCGTGAGACTTCTCTCCTTGTGTTCCTATACAGATGGTAAAGTTTTCATGTCGGATTTTTACTTCACTCATAGACGTCAGTAACGTGATCAAATTGTCTAGATGTTAGACCCACTTATTGTACCCCTTCCCCTTGCCTGTGGCGTCGAGATCAATGTTGGGCCCCGAGGCAATTATAGCATCGGGTCCCTTTTTGAAAGTCTGAAAGTTCATTATGAAAATGCATATAGGCCTACATTTTTATTTGATCATATTTACCCGGGGCTCCTCATTGACCCCGAGAACCCCCCCCCCCAACTTCCCCTACCCACCACTTTTCTTCTAGCCTTTAAAACAAGGGATGTACATAGGTGAGGGTCATGTAACGTCACCAGGAAATCAGTTAACAAACAAACAAATCTAATAATAGTGTGGTTGCTGAATCATTTCTGAGTTTGTGAAGAGAAGTTAACTTCACAGACAAAGTGTATAGTTCGTAACAGTTCCTTTTATTGACCCTTTCCATCTCCAGAATCAAAGTGATTCTTTAGCATTGAGCTATGCCTACATTTCTGAGAATACCTTTAGGAATTTTTTATTATTATATTTTTTATTTCAGTGATAGTGGTATGTCTTCTATTTAGAGCTACTCACAATTTGTGAAGGTGAGTCTATACAGGAAGTGTATCTAATTATTCAGTAGATATGGAGCATAATTTGGATACTTCTCTGTCCATTTGACTTATCAAAATGAAACTATAAAACCTCATCAAACGATGCAAATCCCAAGCCTTTATAAAGTGCTCTCCAGACTCGTGTCACCCCCCCCCCCCCCCTTCTAGAATGAGATAATGCAAATATATGCAATGTTGCTTTTGGTAGTGTTCTTTAGACCTCTGCGGAAAAGGCGCCCGCCCCCCCCCCACTCACTTAGAAATCCAGTGCACCTCATTGATTATTTTAAAAGTTGATTTAATCGGAGGCAACTAATTTGTGGTAAAAAGCATTTCACTTGAGCTTTAATCCATCGTCAAGGAAGTATTTCTGCAATGTAAAATCCTTCATGTCTTATAGGAAGCAACATTTGATAGCCTAACGTAAGCCTAATGTTAATTAGAACTATCAATAATCTGTTGGCTAGATATATAATTAAAATTTCTAACCTCCAACTTATTGTTCGATAATCTCCATGAGGGTAGCTACACAATAATGGTCCGCATTCCGTAAGAGGAATCCAATTGAAAGGCAAATATATGGCTTAATCCTGCTACCTTCGTTAAGTCCGAAAAGAAATCCACGCACACTCCTTGCCGTGTGTTCACAAAAATACCAAGACATTTAGCTGGACGTGTATGCAATTAAAGTGCTGCGATTGTAAACGGAGTCGTACTTACGACAAGGTTTACCACAGCGTAAAGTTTATAATTGAAACTAATGTAAAACAAAAAACGTCACTTGAGTAACATGTGGTTACGGGTAATACGGTAGCCCTCCTCACATATAATTCGCATGCGGGAAAAAGTTTAGATTAATATAATGTTCATCTACACAAATTATTAATGTAATGAACCGCTGTACGCTTTCCTTGATAAATGGTTGAAAATATCTCGCGCGGATCCAGTGGATTAAGGGTAAGATTATGAACGATTTACTTAAGATTGTTAAACTTCCTTCTTATCACTTACTGCCAACTTCTTTAGCTATCTCTTAAGTGTGAAAGTAGTGGCGCACTTTCAAAAATATAATAAGATTGCGCTCTACAAACCAAGCATTATCTGCTATGATTTCTACGGAAGCGTACTCTAGATTTCAACTTCATAGTCCTCTGCTAAACCCACTGAACTATCGGACTAAACTTAAAGATTGAATTGAATTGAATTTAACATAAGCTGGGCAAGTGAAACCACCATTGCTAGTTGCAGTGAAGCAGAAATCTACGGAAGCGTAGAAGGGACATTGCAAATTGACGAGTTGCACACTTACTACGTATACCATCTCGACAAGATGACAAAATTAAAAAAATTGATGCATTGACGAGATCCGTTATCTCGTCAAAACGTCAATTTTCTGAATTTTGTCACGTTACCATCTCGACAACTCGTCAATTTGCAGATAATTGTCGTTTTGTCAAGTTGGTAACTCGTCAATGCAATGTCCCTTCTACGCTTCCGTAGATTTCTGCTTCACTGCAACTAGCAATGGTGGTTTCACTTGCCCAGCTTATTATGTTAAATTCAATTCAATTCAATCTTTAAGTTTAGTCCGATAGTTCAGTGGGTTTAGCAGAGGACTATGAAGTTGAAATCTAGAGTACGAAACCAACCAAAGAAAATATTATTTTGACTTTTACCTCTATATTTCAGTCAAGTTAGGATTAGACAAGAAAGAAAGACAAGAATTACTTATGTTTACAAGCTAAGAATAAAAGAATAAGCTAATCTACACTCTAAAGGCCCGGTCACACTACAGCGATATTTTATCGGAATACGGTCCGATTTTTCCGATTGTAGGCCGAAGAGTGAGGTTTGTGGTAGTGAATGTAATGAATGCAGTGGAATATTCGAATACCTACTCCAAATCTGAGGGGTTCTGGAACGGACTACATTCTGAAGTGACGTCACATCGAAAAACGATAACAATCGGAAGAGTAATCGGATAGCTATCCGATAAAAGGAAACGGGAGTCAATATCAAAAGTTAGGAGAGGGCTATTCCACATTGGAATGGCTCAACAGATAGCAAATCAGGTCCTTTATCACTGTGGCTAGAAGACCCGAACGAAAAACTGGCTGTTTCGATTCCTCCGGGAAAATCGGGTAGTATTCCGATAAAAAATCGGTATAGTGTGACCGGGCCTTAACACTACGGTAACTTAATTTGTACTACCCCCCGTACCATTTCACAGAACGACGAACCATGAATCCACGTTTTCATAAATGTCAAGTTAGTCCATCTTGCGACTGGGACAGCATTTGGAAAATGGTGTTTCTCCCCATTTTATGTAATAAGTTTAAAGTTTTAAATTGCAATGGAGAATTACTCACGGGACAATGTGCACGGCAGAGAAACTGCACAGGTGGGGGATTGGGGATGGTCTCTGTTCGTTTTGCAAAAATCCAGAAACTATTCTACATATGTTTTGGGAGTGTCCACATATATCGAGAGTTATTTCCTGGGTTTATACATTTTTCGAAAGAGTAGTTGGTAGGAATGTTTAACTCAAGTTGCGATGTATTTTTACGTGGTGTTCCTAACCCTGGAATATAGTAGGTTAACATAGGAAAGACTTGTTTTAGTTTTTAGTGTTGTTAAAAAGATAGTTTGGAATAGAAGATGGCGGCTGGTTTTTTAAAAGAGAATTATTGATAATAAAGGAGGTGGTCAAATTGATTAAAAGAGATATACAAGAAGGCATTGAAATTGATCTTAGAAGATGGTCAGCAATCAAATTTATGAAAACGTGGATTCATGGTTCGTCGTTCTGTGTAATGGTACGGGGGAAGTACAAATTAAGTTACCGTAGTGTTAGAGTGTAGATTAACTTATTCTTTTATTCTTAGGTAGTAAACATAAGTAATTCTTGTCTTTCTTTCTTGTTTAATCCTGTATTTATTGCTTTCTAGTAGGTTTGTAAAGTGAAAATGTGAATAAACTGAAAGAAATTAAGTATTAGTTCTGAAGTTAGTTTTCTAGCTGATGTGTTGGTTAGCGCGACGGTGTAAGCGAAAGACCTTGCACTGCTAATCGAGAAAACCGTGGCTAGGGTTCGAGACAGACTGGAGGCGATAATACCTCCGGCTGTAGGTATGGTGCTTTTGGTGGCCTAGGATCCCGTGCCATGTCTCCCTTGTTGTCGCAAAAGAACCCGGGAGGGTCGGTTGATCAGGTCGACCAGAAGCATTTTAGGTGGCGTGCGTGAATCCTTGCCTTTGGCCAGAGGGTCAAAACACTCTCTGCGACCGGCATGTGTGCAACCCATGTCCACTGAATACGTGGCTCAATGAGACGCTATCCTCCTAAAATTGTACCAAGGAAGCTCACAAGTTTCATCACAATATTTAATATATAAATGAAACTATTATTTGGCTAGCGCCATCGCTTTTACTTCCCGCACAAGGAGAGGGAATTGCCTTTGTTGCAATCCTGATGGATTTACTTTTCAATCCCAAACAGAAAAGAGTGCATATTGGTGACATGGCCAGTAACTTAACATATCGTCGTCGGTTAAACTTGATTAAACACCGAACAAAAAGTACTATTTCGTTTATTTGTGGTAGTTGGAAAGCCTGTCTTTAGTTATACAGTAACGTACGTTTACGGTATAGTGTTGCATAAAATCGAAGTGTTACGTCAAGTGCATTAGGACGATTCCATGGAGTTAGGAAAGAAATCCTTTCTAAGAAAAGTTACCCAAGATAGAGCCCGGACAGGAAAACCAAATAACCATGCAGGCTAGTCCCCTGACATCAAGACCGTAACCGGCGAGGGAGATATCAAAAGTCCCATGGAAAGGGAATATAGCCTATGAGTACGATCAGGTGAAAGGTTGGTTAGCGATCTACACTGTGCATCGTGTACAGATATAGCCTACATGTAAGGAATTGATACTAAACATAATCTAGTTTGGATTGGTTTTTTAACAACAAGGAGGCTTTTTTTTTCAACAGGCGTTTATAACAACACAGAAAAATACCAATTACATTACAACTCTCACCGTATCGAATGTATCTATAGACTACACCGTTTCTCTTTTAGAAGTCAGAGATAAACGTTAATTAGGATTATGCGCCGAGGTCATCGTCAATTTAGCCTTAAAGGAGAGGTTCCCTAAGATTAAGCATATATTTGCAATGTTCATATCTTGAAAACCAGAATAAATAGAAAAAAAACTTGCACTCATTTTCGCTTGGTCTATAAATATCATGAAAAATAAAAAGACCAAATATCCTTCTTTCAAGGTTGGTGAGTGATGTTAAGTGTGTACCATGCACATGCATATTTAAACTTAATCACATATTATTAGTCAACTCCGAGAAGTAAGGAGGGGTTCAAGTCAACATCATAGTCGAGTTTCCTATTATAGTTTCAATCACAACTGTGTATTGCGCAGGTGCAGTTATAAAATCGTGAAATGGCTTACTGTATCTACATGATATGTGCACCTGAGTCGTATATTAAATATTACAGACTGAATTCATTAATAACAATGATTACTTTAGTCATGAAAATATGAGCAGAAAGACATTAGTGAAAGGGTGGGGGTGGAGAGTTTACTTTCTGTGGAAAATATGGCATCATACATTTGAAAAATGCACTTCTAGAAAGCTATAAATGTAATGCTTGGAAGCTGAATCAGCCAATTGCCAGTAAGCATCTTTTAAATCAAATTACTCAAATTCTTTAGACGGACGCAAACAGAGGCAAGCCATTGATAAATTCCCTTAATATCTAGGTTAATATATATTATCATAAATTATTTGGCTTTGTCATCTTTTTGATCTTTCATATTCCCTCTATGAGACCTCTCACTGCATGTGTTTCACCTCGTGTTATACCTGTGACACCATGCGACCCGTCAGCGAACGTTGTTGCATCATGTTTTATAACAACAGCAGTTCAAGGGACCGAGCTGCCGAGCATAAGATATAATCCCATACGTACCACATACCTTCACGAATTAGGGCAAGTCCCCCCAAACAACAATTGGAAGATAATGTTCAATTTCATAATGTGATTTAATACAGGAAATGTACACTTTCTTTCCTACAGGATGAAAGAAAAAATTACGGATCAACATTTCAAATCAAATTGAATTACATGATGAATGACCCCGGGGCTTAAAATGTCCGCCCTCGCAACTCCGTGTACAAACAAACTTGCATTATCTGCTCCCTGGTGGGGCACTGATCAGAGTCTACCAACGAATTTCAAGGACTGCCAAAACACCACATTCTCTGACTTACCACGCGGACTTTGATGCTATCATGTTGTAAAGATGCCAATCTATAAGTGCACGGGTCCTAACCTGCTCAGCCTACCGTATTGTCCTTACGTAGACCTGACGTGTTAGTATAAGTAGGCCTAACTGTTAACGTTAAATGGCTTCGATTTGCCATTGCGCAGGATGATATCCATATTGTTTTTGTTGTTAAACGAGACACCAGTTACAAATAATATCATGACACATTGAATAATTTGAAATAATTGATTTAGTACAGTTTGAAAACTAATAGCTCAAATTGGAGTTATCAAGTTATTTTAATAAATACATTCAAATATATTTTTGGTCTGATTGTTGATTGGCAACGGATTTTGCTTTGCTTCTGTTAACTATATCGATGTGGCTCGCTGACGTCACAAGTCTGCCTCGATAAGAATTACGTCGTCAACTAATGGCAACATACATACACTACACATGTAGTCAAACTTGTCTTCGTTTTCGACAAATGCGCGCTTGATTTGAGACGGAGAAGGATTAATAGTATGAGAATGAACGGCACGTGATATGCAACAAAACAATACAACAATAAATCAGTGTTTGTTATCCTTTAATGTTCTATAACTTTGCTATAAAAATACAATATCTAGTGTACATCATGAATAACGTAAATATTGAGTTAAACTTGTGGACATGGTCTTATATTGTATACCCCCCCCGCCCCGCCCCCACACACACATTTTTAATAGTATGAATGCATCTTGTTAGAAATGAGAGCTGAAGAAAACGAAAACGAAAACTGCAAAAATAAGAAATAAATAAAAATAATGAAATATATAAATATTCAAATACAAATAGGCAACTTTCGAATTAACTATATGGGCATTACTTGTATTGATTTAGTTATTGCATTGCTATTCATATAAACAGTACGCGATAAGGATATTAATTCCCGTAGAAAATATCTTATGACTTTGAAGAGATTATCATACATCTGGAAGATAATACTTGCATATTTTCAATTTCAATTTCAAGGTTCATCTCTTACCTCTCTCTCTTCATCACTATAATAAATACATTAGTTGGTTAGCTTGACTATTCAAGTGCTTGTTTCTAAAGATAAAGTAAAAGTCGACCCCCCCCCCACCCATTCCAATTCTCAAATTGAGTGTTACATGTTATATAATGAGCCTATATGAATGAGAAACAGTTTGCGAAGAAATATTAGAAAATTAATAGAACCATTTCATTTTATAAAGATACTCTTTTTAAAGTTCAATTAATTACAAGCTAATCTATAATTAATACGGTAAGGTGTTAAACTTGCCGACTTAACCCACGCTACGACCTTATCTGATCCATTCTCAAACCAGGCCAGTCCCCTTACATCGATAATGAAACCGTATGATCATGACGATATTAACTGATCCATTCTCAACCCCGGCCCCCTTACATCGAGATGAAACCGTATGACCATGACGATCTTAACTGATCCATTCTCATCCACGGCCTGTCCCCTTACATCGAGAATGAAACCGTATGATCATGACGATATTAACTGATCCATTCTCAACCACGGCCTGTCCCCATACATCGAGAATGAATCCGTATTATAATGACGCTATGAACTGATCCATTCTCAACCCATGCCGATCCCCATACATCGGACATGAAACCGTATGATCATAACCGATGTCACGTCAAATGTGATCCAATATATATTTCTCTTTTTATCGATGGTCCCTCCTATACTCACACACTGAACAACCGAAATTATAACTTTGGTATACGATCATATACAGTCACACGAGTGTTATGCAAATATATAACGTTTCACGTGGTTTCCAGCGATATCTCGAAACATGATGATTGTGTGTTGTTCACCGACAGCTCATTCCAAGTGTGCCGAGGTGTACTGGGTTGGTTCTGTCGGTATCTCTATACAAATCCATCCTTGGTCTGTGGATCACTGAAATGTTTTTATATCATTTACCAGTCTTCTGTCACTATATCCTGGTACAATAGTTTACTAAGCTACTAAGTATAACTTAGTTTAGCTACATGCAATGGTGTTGCAAGTGTCGAAACCAAAGCATTACTGCAGACATCCAAAATTAGACAGCTTTCGGGGTTAGTTTATCCATTTTGCAGGAAGATTAAAAACAAGATGGCTGACACCGTGACGGTAACCATGGCGATCACAACGATCCTCGCCCCATGTATATAGTTGACGCCATGACGTAAAATGGGCTATATTTCTGACGAAGATGAGTTAAAACTTGTCAGGGTGGTTCAGATAGAATGCGACAAAGAATGTCGCTCCGAACCACGTCGCCAATGCGATTGTTATTGCGAAATATCTAATCTTTTCATCCGTTGTCCAACTCCGCTCGGAATCTGTACCATTGACCGAAATGACGACACTGTCGCCATGGAGAGGTTCCTGACTAATGGAATGTGATATATCGTAACTTTTCCCCATTCTGTAAAATGACACCGGGTCTGTTTCAGAGGAAATCCAAAGACCAAATATAAACCCGCCTATTAACTGTTGATATTTTGTTCACGCACGAGAATTGACAAAATGGCTGAATATAAAACAATATAACCACAAAACTGCAGCTGCAGAAGCGAATTATATACCTGAGTCTAACAATTAAACTTTGATCAGTGTTATCCAGATGGTATACAGAGAAAGAATCAATGTAAATAGTAGTGCAAGAGGTGGAGTGTTGTTTCTAACCAATCAAAACCCTTGCTTCGATAGCGTAACTCTGAAAGTTTGTTACGATCAAAGTCCAAAAGATAGTTAAATATCAAAGTGGTATAGAATCGGACTAATTTTTTCTTTTACCAAGTTTTAAGGTTGATGTTATGTTTTCTGTTTAAGTCGTGCAGGAGGTGAGATAATGCAGCAATATTGCCGTACTTAAATGATATAGCCCTTATATTTTCTCTCAACATTTACGTGTTTAAAGTGTCTGTATGCATTATGCGCTATTACTTGGAGAGGTACATTTAACTGCAATTGAAAATGTGTAATATTATCATGCTAAGTATTTGCATGTTATTGAACTCACAATAGCTAGCAAAATACTTTCATGATGATTCTTACACTCAACTTACATTTCCATACTTTTAAGGAGTAGATAAATTAGACAATAGACGATTTAGATATTTAAGACATTTTAGTCATTGGACAATTTAGTCATTAGACCATGCAGATATCAGACAATTTAACGCCTCAGGCAGGTAAATTAAGGATTATTGAACTTGCAGGTTTATTCTTGACTGACCATAATTTTATTTTCTAGCATATTAATGGGAGGAAGGGAGTGGGTGGTAGTGGGGGGGGGGAGGGGTATCATGATGACCTCTAATTGATTATTAATAAACACACACGGCCGATATATAAATGAAAAATCCTTGATCAAACATTCCAAATATGGAGTTAAATCGGAATAAAAAATGGCTCTTTTTTGTCAGGGAAAAAACAACAATATCGGTCGGCAAATATCTGAAGTTTATGCAGACGGTTACCGATACCGAGCGATGCAAGGACGATATTGTCACAATCGGCAGATACCGATACCGTGCAACCAGGCCGATAATCGGCTGCAACACTACGCGTGACTATATAGCGTCATTGAGAGTTTGCTGTTTTGTTAGGCAACGTTTTTCTTCATTTGTATAGGCCCATTCGCTATCGTCTATATGCATTGTGCATTAATTTCACTACACTAGCGATATCGTGACATGTAATCCAGAGTCGTTGCAATTTTGAGACCCCCGTGACGAGTTTGTATACGGCTAAGTATAGGCTATACTTCTCGGATTGATAGTATCTTAACTGTACGACATATGTCTATATATCACTAAGTTTATCGCACACTTCTTGAATAATGAATGTATTGTATGTATGTTAGATCCTCCTGCAAACAGGAACTCGCGAAGAAGCCATCATTGGCTATAAAAGCCGCAAGCTGACCGAAGTCAGTCTCTTAGATTCATATTTAACGTCCTTAACAACACATACTATACAAATACACATATTTTAAGTCCTTAAAAACAATACTAACAACATTATCTAGTCACCAGAGAATGAAGGGACTAAGTTTTATGCTGTTCGGAGTCCGCATGGTTTCCAGGTCGTCAAACAACACCGTATACCTTGCAAGAGTGTTTTCATCATTTACACATTTCGTATTTCTATGCTATTGATAACGATTATTATCAGCTTAAAGAGATTATAACAGAAGATGGTGTGTTCGGCTGCCAGATAAAACGACCAAGAAATTGAGTAACGTGAAAACAATGAGAACGTTTTTATAAACTAATCAGCCTGAGAACCCGTGTATAGACAAATTAAAGTTTTCTGATCGGGCGATGTTAAGGTAACTGGTTTCACAGGAATGCCCCCAAAACACGATAGATTTGACAAACAGAATGATCACAACTATATAATGTTTTAAAGTTGATTACGTAAGATATTTGTTTGCCATCTGTAGATCAGTTTAGGGACACACTTAATTACGAAATTTATCAAATATAACTCAAAATAGTATTGCATATGATATACAATTATAACTAACGACCTATATGTTTTCACGAAACGTTAATGTTATAGCGAGGAATCATTAATTTCAATCGACTTCGCCTCTCACAAACCTTTCATTATTTAGTCAGGTTTAGTTGTTCTATAGGCCTACAATATACGTTGTGAAGTTTGTACGGCTAATCGTCCTTGTAATCCTGCCTTGTTCAAAGCGTATTGGAAAATCCGTATTTGTTTTTAACTAGAACTGCATTTGCCTGCAAATACGCAGTATTGTAGTGCGCGTGGAGTGCTTGAGGTATTAGCAAGAACTTTTCGGTTGTTCATGCTGTTATTTTTTGGGCGGACAACATACCTTGTAGTTACCTACAAAGTGAGGGCGCTTGTGAGAGCCGTGACAGGCTCAGAATAAGTTGGGTACGCAGCTAGCCTCTGAAACTGCAAATATACAGAGACTATATGACACTTTAAGTCTCAACGTCCAGTCATGTAGTAATAGTAGTAAGTTGAGTCTCGTCTATACGACATGCTCAGTGATTAACCTCCGCCACGTATCACGATCTTCCGCAAGGTTTATTGCTTCCTCGAAATTGTTAATATTAACGTCCTTAACTTGCGACTTTATTTTTCCAAGCAAGGTAGTCACGGGCCTTCCTACTAGTTTAGCAGTATGTCTCAGTGCTTCTCTTAAAGCAACCTTTGCTGGAGCGTCCTCCTGGAGTCTTGCTACATGACCGAAAAATCTCAATCTTCTATGTGCGACTATGGATGACCTAGGTGTTTGGTTGGTTTCATTGTATAACTCATCGTTTGATAACCAATTGTTATTGGTCCATCTAATGTTGAGAATATTACGAAGTAGTCTCCTTTGAAAAGTGTCCAGTCATGTAGGTATCGTTAAATTGGCAAGTAATGCCAATATTGTAGCGCGCACGCGCACTACAATATAAAGAATTGTCATGAAAGTTTGCGGCACAGGCACAACAATTGATAGTTTGTGATGAAGTGACAACAACGAATGAAAATAAAATACTCAAACAATTATTTCACCAAAGCATTCTTTTGAAAGCTTTGAATTATATAATGGCATCATATCGATTTTGGGACATTATTTTGTGTCGAGAATATTAAAGTTCTGTTATGATATTAAGAATCTTCAGAAATAGCGTCATGGTAAACAGGGAGAATTTGCCACAGTTGCTTCAGTGCTTATATGTTATTACTCTCTCCTACTGTATTAGATGGGCTATATGCTATATAGACCCAACACAAGACAGGGAACAGGCAATGTGACGGTTACGCGCTCTGATCCAGTTTTACAGACAAAACATTTTCATTTTACAATCAATAATAGTCAACAGTTTCAAATATATATGACGTTTTGTGTATGTGTAGGTATATTATACGGATGCCAGAACGCAGTTACATAATACGGACAACTCATAGCTATAGGAGGTGACGTTATATCCCGCCGGGCATGCGCACAATGCCTGTAGAATTAGGGAGTTGTATATAGTGACAGCTTCTTGGTAAACGAGTTTCCACCCAGCATTCAATAAACAAACATTGATAAAATACGACAATAAGGGGAAGAGTTGTGACCTTAATGAGTTCATTTGTATTCATACTTAGAATAAACTGTTAATCAATGGTGGTACAACTGATTTCTTGTTAGCTGATAATCCGGATACGGATAACAAAAGAAGTGATGTGTGACTAGAAATACAAAGGATGATCGGGGGGGGGGCGGGGTAGGAGGGAGGGAGTTTCCAGGATTTTTATCTTGAGTTTTCTATTCACATCTGGACACAAATCTTTATTTTTCTTTTCTTTGTTTTGTACTTCACGTAAAAGACTATCGACTTTATTGTCAAAGATTAACATGTAAGAATGAAAGGAGTTTATTTTTTTTACGTAAGCTTGGAAACTTATCCCAAGTGAGGTTGAATAGTTTGACTTGTTTCGTATTATTCGCTCTGGTTACCATTTACCTCTGAAGCGTAACGCGGGGCAAGAATGTTTAAAGCCCGTGATAGTGCTCTCGGGTATCAACAGTGCCAGACCGCCTACTGCATGGATGGTATTAGGTTAATAACATCTGCCGAACGTGACGGTCTTGTTTTGACAATCTCTCAATTGTACACAACCTTTCTCTCGCCCGTGGAATTAAGAAAGAACGGTGCAACTGTCAAAATCTGCTATAGTGACTAGCCTATACATATCGCCTATTTTCACATCTGTATACGTGGGATAGTCTCAACACAGTACCATTGTTTCAACTCAGCCCAGGTACAGCGGTCACTTTCTAAAACAAGAAGTATTCATATATATTCATATATAGCCATTAACCACAAAAAGAAAATGGAAGACATTTTTGTGTGTGTTTATTTGTTGTAGTGTTCAATCTACATCTCGTTTGACAATATATGTGCTGTTGCTATACAGACTCTGATGACGTCATCCGTGTGTTTTGCGCGCCGATGAGGATTGAGCCAGATTTTACGGCACCCCGTCCTTCGTTTGAAATAAATGGATCCTTGTAACCTTCTTGTGTTTTAATTGTTTCGGATGATTTGACTGATTTCTTGGCAAAGCTGATATCACAAACAGCAGGCTACACTTCCTGGTATCGTCGTGAATTCTACCAAAGTCAAGGATCAATCTGTTCTGCCGACAATCATTCGATCGATCAATAAAGTTAGTGACGTCACTTTCTTCAATGTGGTTTTAAGATCAGACTAGTACAAAGGAGACTATAGTCTATGAACTTTAATCGATTTTCTTTTTAACTGTGATTGACAGCCTTAAATCAAGTGTGTTTTTTTTTTCGCCAACATCCTTATCCGTGTATTTTCTTATACAACTTGCTACATACGTTGTTTGACGTCAGAGATTTTGAGCTACTCTCTGTATGCAGTCAATTATCATATTGCAATATCGACTAATATAGCAAAATAGCAAATGTTATTAAACATTGATCCAGGATGTATTTATAATGGCTCTTCCTATATATATATCTGCTGATTGACGGAATTGATGTGTCAGTTAAAGTCGTTTTAAATAAAGCAAGGCAGTACAGTACAGAGAAAACAACAATAATAAAACAATAATATGAGATGGAGTCCTCGAGCAGAACTATACCTCATCGGAAATTTGCATCGGTTGGAGAGTACGGTCAGTTACCCGTGATTCCCACCCAATCAGGAGCGACGGACAGGGAAGCGGGCGCAGTTCGTAAGATGTCGACCAGCCGTTGCATTTCAGACACGTCACCGGTCTCTCCCCCCGAGCCTGCTTTCGACAACTTCGGCTTCCCGGCGTTGGTGCCGCTACGTAAGACTTCTCAATCGAACGACTCCAAGCCCGACCGCTACCGCAGGTTATCGCCAGCCAGGCCTCAATTGTACATCAATCAGGCCGGAGCGAGCTATTCTAATTACCCGGCATTAGGGAACACCGCGATATCCGATACAAGAGAAAGGAAACTATCTTCATCTACATCAGTTGTTACCAGGAGGCGGAAAATATCCTCCTCAAGTACACACAGTGATTTGACTCAGTACACCTCGAAAAACCAATCGCGTCGAAACAATGTCAGCGATAGCGAACCCTCGACCAAGTCACAAACAGGCTACGCTCATCTCGCGCAAGGTTTACAGAGGATTATCGTCAGCAAGCGTGTCGCACGCAATTTCCGTCAACGCGTTCACGAAAAGATCGTCGACCATAAAGGGCGTGGTATTTTAGCGTTCGCGCAGCGACCACGCGGACGTGAATCTGTTCTGAAAACTGTCACAATCGAACCAACCTACCAATTGGAACCTGTCGATAAATTTTCTCTTTACCATCACCGGATCCTGTCAATAATGAACGAACAACTATGTCTCTTTTTGGATGGAGAGAGATACAACGGTAGAAAATGCGCCAGGCAAGCTCAGTTCTTGTCTGCGCGCATAAAAGACGAAGTGAAGGCGCTTGGACTAGATAGGTATAAAATAATTACCGTGGTTACTATCGGTGAGAATATCGGCCAAAGTTTACAAGTGTCCAGTCGAGCAGTCTGGGACACTCTTACTGACTCTTTTGTGTCGACTAACTTTCAGAACTCTACCTTATTCTGCATAGCTAAAGTGTTTGCTGTTTACTGCGAATGAACATTGTGTACATACATTGTGTATCGTCCATGTTTAGTGTTCGTTCAGACTGCCGATGACGTAGTAAAACATTCGTCTTTGGTAAATATCGCCCCCTTTTTTGATAGCTGATTCAATCATCACCGTTTCCACTTTAATTCTTTGCATCTTACAATATATTATCAGATTAATAAGAATATTATAGTTTATATTATCTATATAACGTTTACATTTTATTTGATAACGTGTGGAATAGACTTCACACGTTGGCAAAATTTGAACCTCTTATCAATGGTAACGTCCGTTGTATTCCCTTATATCTTGATCTACGACTGGGACCCCGTATGAGTTACATGCTACCCTCCTATCTTATAAGCTATATAAGGGGCCAAGCTACTGGTTGTATTTGCTAAGCACGTTACACTCGTCAGCCAATTCAAGTACCTCTATTAATAGAGTTTAATAGATCTTATAGGCTAAGTATAGTTTTTGTTTCCAAATGCAGGACAATTTTTTTTGTGTTCAAGAATTTAAGATCTGTTTTAAAATTTTTGCGTAACGTTATAACAAGTTTTTTTTTTCTGAGGCGAATCTGATGGGAAATATAATATGTTGTACTGCTTTGAGTTTTTTGGTTAAAGGGATACAACACATCAATGAAATAACTTTATATTATTTATTTATGTTATTAATTATGCAAAAGTTATGTCAGAATTTGATGTCCGTTTGTATTGTAAAAGAGATGGGCTCGTCTAAAAGTACCATAACAGACACTTCTACATTTTTCATCATTAGGCATTTTATGTCATGCTTGAAAGCACTCTTAATGACAGTATGAACAGTCAACAGTATAGTGACGGGTGTGGGAGTGTGGGTTCTGATCCTGCAGTTTAACTGAAATGAAATGAACTAGACTAGAGTATATGGCAGAGGATAGAGTAGGCTTAAAGAAGACAAGCTAATAATTTTTTTCAGACTCAAAGTGTAAACAGAAATAGACACAAAAGTAAACCTAGTGTCAGCCAGAAGAGGGGAGGGGGAGGGGGTAGCTGACATCACTGGGAGTCTGCACCAGCCCTGGAAATACCACCCTCCCAGGAGTGCCTAGCCATTCAAAAATAAAGAATTAAGCAGTATACAGAATCAGATAAAGGTCAGGAACTGTTAATACTACCAGTACAAATGCATTAAAGCGTGACACGGTAGGACAGTATATACTATATATAGAGTGGTATCAGCACTGTACAATTATCTCAACTGGAATGCACTAGCGCATGAACTTTGGTTATGTGTTGGCTTGTCAACCACTTTTATTTTTTCTATATCCTTGCTTTTCAAACTTTTTCGCTTGCATACCCCAATTTTCACTTTGATCATCTCGGAGAAGTTTCAGTGGTGGATGTTTTTGGTCCCGGGGAAGGGGTATATGGGGAACAAGTATCCACCTCACATTTGAAAAAGTTTTGAATGATAAATTATTATATACCTACCATATTATATACATTCATCATCATCATCATCTCTAACTGAGTCCAACATAATTAATTAATTAACTTACTGGCGTCTGTGTCACGGTTATTCTTTATTCTTTGTTTTTATAATTTTTAATTGCCCGTGTCAAGTAAAGGGGCTTATCAAACCATTGATTGCTGAAAGTATACTGAAGTATACCGAATTTATGACGTGTATTGAGTCCATTGGCTCACGGGCACTAACAATACATTAATTAATCACACAATATTATGTCTCTCATAGTTGATTAAAGTATTTTTGTTATCTTGCCATGCACGAACCATGCGGATGCAATTGCCGGCGAACAATCAGTTAATTCCTTGTTGATACGGAAAGGTTAAAGTTATCTTTGTTTTAGGGTTACAAAGGAACAATGATGATTAATATCTGAATATTCGAGTTCATTGCTGGTCTCCCTCTGTAACTGAATATGCTGAGGTCACCGGGCGTGTATTACGGTAACAATGCCAAATATTTGAATCGTATTGACTGACAAAAACAGATGAATACTTTAACCTGGTATTTCTATACAAAAACGTTATGACTTCAAGATAGGGTATAGATCTACTGTTCACGGTGGCGTCCGCTAGGGGTGGGGGATGGATGGGGGGATGGGACCATGGCCCCTATCTCTATCATAAGTCGGGGGAGGGGGGGGGTAAATGTTCATTCGAGGTATTTTTTTAAATTTCAAAAGTATTTATTAGCACACATTTGCGTCTAGTCCTAATTATAGACCTCATTTATAGTATAAATCTGCCCCTGGATGCACCATTCGACGTCTTAAGTCTAAACCATGTGAAAGTTGCTTCGGGGAGCAAAGCAGGCCCCAAACTTAAAGTGACATTCAACGGACCCACAGCCACAGCCCTCAATCTTAAAATGTTCGGTCCACCTTTAGCCCATCCATAAAGGTCCATGCCCCTCACAAAATCAGCCGGGGGAAAATTTGAAATCATGGGGACAACAAGGAGGGGGGGGGGGGGGATGTTGCCACAGTTTGTGTGCCAAAAAGGCCCTGAAAAGCAGTCACGTTAATTTGCAGTCATGTTTTATATAATTTGAAAAATCGATGTACGTCAAATTCATTGGTACCGAAGACGACTACTGTATTGTTACTAGAAAAGACAAAAAAAAAAAAAAAAAACAATGAACAGCAATGCTTGTACTCATACGAGTGCAATGTCATGACCACGAGTATGAATACGAGTATGAATACGAGTATGAGTACGAGTGCGAGTGAAAGGTACTGAGTACGAGTATGAGTATGAGCACGAGTATCAGTATCAGCATCAGTATGAATACGAGTGCGAGTGCAAGGTACTGAGTATGAGTATATGTATGAGCACGAGTATCAGTATCAGCATCAGTATGAATACGAGTGCGAGTAAAAGGTTCTGAGTACGAGTATGAGTATGAGTACGAGTACGAGTATCAGTATCAGCATCAGTATGAATACGAGTGCGAGTGAAAGGTTCTGAGTATGAGTACGAGTACGAGTATCAGTATCAGCATCAGTATCAATACGAGTGCGAGTGAAAGGTTCTGAGTACGAGTATGAGCATGAGTACGAGTATCAGTATCAGCATCAGCATCAGTATCAATACGAGTGCGAGTGTAAGGTACAGAGTACGAGTATGTGTATGAGCACGATTACGAGTATCAGTATCAGCATCAGTACGAGTAAGAGTGCAAGGTACTGAGTATGAGTATGAGTACGAGTACGAGTATCAGTATCAGCATCAGTATGAATACGAGTGCGAGTGCAAGGTACTGAGTACGAGTATGAGTACGAGTACGAGTATCAGCATCAGTATGAATACGAGTAAGAGTGCAAGGTACTTAGTATGAGTATGAGTACGAGTACGAGTACGAGTATCAGTATCAGCATCAGTATGAATACGAGTGCGAGTGCAAGGTACTGAGTACGAGTATGAGTATGAGTATGAGAACGAGTATCAGTCTCAGCATCAGTATGAATACGAGTGCGAGTGCAAGGTACTGAGTACAAGTATGGGTATGAGCACGAGTATTAGTATCAGCATCAGTATGAATACGAGTGTGAGTGCGAGTGCAAGGTTCTGAGTACGAGTATGAGTGTGAGTACGAGTATCAGCATCAGTATGAATACGAGTGCGAGTGCAAGGTACTGAGTATGAGTACGAGTACGAGTATCAGCATCAGTATGAATACGAGTAAGAGTGCAAGGTACTGAGTACGAGTATGAGTGTGAGTACGAGTATCAGCAACAGTATGAATACGAGTAAGAGTGCAAGGTACTGAGTATGTGTACGAGTATCAGTATCAGCATCAGTATGAATACGAGTGCGAGTGCAAGGTACTGAGTACGAGTATGAGTACGAGTACGAGTATCAGTATCAGCATCAGTATGAATACGAGTAAGAGTGCAAGGTACTGAGTACGAGTATGAGCATGAGCACGAGTATCAGTATCAGCATCAGTATGAATACGAGTGCGAGTGCAAGGTACTGAGTACGAGTATGTGTATGAGCACGAGTACGAGTATCAGTATCAGTATGAATACGAGTAAGAGTGCAAGGTACTGAGTATGAGTATGAGTACGAGTATCAGCAACAGTATGAATAAGAGTACGAGTACGAGTGCAAGGTTCTGAGTAACAGTATGAGTATGAGTACGAGTATCAGCATCAGTATGAATACGAGTAAGAGTGCAAGGTACCGAGTACGAGTATTAGTTTTAGCCCAAGGTCATGACTACGAGTATGAGTACGAGTACGAGAACGAGTGTGAGTATGAGCATGAGTATCAGTATGAGTATGAGTACGAGTGTGAGTGCAATGTACTGAGCACGAGCACAGCAAAATGTACTTGAGTACTAGTTTGGAATCGAGTAGAGCTACTACAAGACCTCAAAAGAGTCAAATATTAGACATGGATGAGTAAGATTGTCCATGGTAACTGCAGCCAGCACTACGGTAAACAGTGGTAAATTACATATCAATTATGGGACGATTGACACAGCAAAGTGTTATCACTGAACTTTGTAGATAGCTTAATAACACGTTCAACCCACTGTAAAGTGCATCGAAAGTCAACCAGTGCATGTGAATGCTTAGCGCTGAACTATTGACCTGGTAAACGTCAGAATAAGTTTGACACGTATAGCGCTGAACCTTGTGAAGTCTCTTACAGATATAGCTGAGGCAAATATCATTTCCCTTCTACCCTATATCAGTTTATACTATCAACTTACTGTACTACGCTACATTCATGCATTTCACCCCTTCTGCAGGCACATAGCCGCTGTCCCTCCCCTCATCCCCGAGCCACCGTCCCCTGTCTCTCCCTCACCCCAAGCCACAAACCCCACAATCTGTTCCACATCCCAAGTCACAAACCCTCTGTCCCTCCCCTCATACCCAGGCCACAAACCCCGCCCCTGTCCCTCCCCTCATCCCCAAGCCACAAACCTCCTGTCCCTCCCCTCATCCCCAAGCCACAAACCCGGCATGAGACGTTTCTTTGTGCGCGAGTCTTCACACCTTTTAAGTTTGCAAGTCAATGGTGCAATTAATTACGGTACTGCACCTACAGACTCGACAATGCGATAATCTATGGAAGGCTGTAGTTAACCAAAAATGTAGTGAAATTAACCATGCCTGTGCAATATTATACTGGGTTCTTTTATGAACTTCAAATCAATTGTTTTGTTGAGATGCATAAAAGTAATTTTTTACACATCCGTTACTCAGGATTGGCTGTATTTTGCTAGCTTGATTTTAATAAAAGCAAAGGAAACATATGTTAAAGGCAAGACTACGTATATTGTTTCTGTAGGCCTATATCAATGCTGGGCATGCGTATACTGTGTCTGTAGCACGAAAACAACAGATAAATAAGTGCTTATCTCTGTATGACGCCAACGCGTGACATGGCGTGATTCGCTCATTTGGGAACAATATTCATAGGGCAACATAAGAGAAAAGACCGGTTTTATTATTGTGTACGCTGTTCGATTCAAAGTTCGATTATCCTGGGAATTTGTAAGGAAGTGCGACCCTGAACAGCCAGTGTCATATAGAACTGAAGTGAGTATTGACATACCTTAAATAGCAGTAACGTGTTATTGTACGGTAAGAAATGTCAGTTGTGGTTTAATTGGTTGGCAACACAAAAGCTTTTCCAGTGTCGTCAGTTTCGCTTTATATGATCGTGAGCTTCCTGTTAAGAGAGACGTATTTCACTCGCGTATAGTGTATTATCAGTATTCTGGGTTCTATATCAGGCAATACTATACTGATCATATTCAAAAGTCTCCCACAAGCAACAACCATGGCTACTGCACGGCAGTACATGATACTACAGCATATGAAAAACAGCATATATGCTAGTCGTATTGGCTCTGGATCTAAGCAGAAGGTACCCGCGAGCTGGTTGTCCGTGCTAGCGGGACGGCCACAGCCGGGCAAAGTTGCCGGTTGTAATGGACTCGCCCCACTTACCACTGACTATGCGGCGACCTGGACCAGGCGTTCGTATACGAGGAAGGCGGAGGTAAGACCCCACCAATCCTTTGTCGTATCTCACGAAACTGTCAAAGCGAAGGCTACAGACAAGAAACGAAAGTTGTACACAGAGGTCCGGGACGATACCGATATGGAGCAACTGACAGTCCAGTGGGAGAATGGACAAGTGCAGGAGTATCCATACATCTGGTTGAGAGATAACTGTAGGTGCGAAGAATGCTTCCACCAGTCTGCTTTCTCCAGGAGCGTCAGCTTTCCTCAACTCGACGTCGACATACGACCGTCTCAGTTCCGCCTCTCATACGATCGGCAGAAGATTGAACTTCAGTGGGAGGACGGCCATAATAGCAGGTAAGAGGGGCTAGAGGGACCTGGGGCGCTGCGTGTGGGGGAGGGGTAAGCGGTAAGGGACAGCGGTAATGGACGGGGACAGGGACGCACGGATGATCTAAGTAATTAAACATGAAGAAGGGGAGGCAAGCGAGGATTGCCTAGAGGAGACGGATGGAAAGGGGAACGTTATCGTTAAGTTTATACCTGCTGCATTTCGTCCATTGCGACTGCTTCTATTATTCATCTGAAGCATCTGACCCCTGCGTTCCGCGATAACATATTTTGTGACATTTACATATCACCCTATATCAGAACCTTAGAAAGGTATTTCTGTTTCGTTATGCAAACCATCCAAATTTGCTGTGGGCCATGTAAACTGACAATTCTCTTGGTTTACATGCCTACACAAATTTAGTAGCCCCTAAGATGAAATAACTTTCTTTGTCATGTGTTTTTCATGGTTATCAAGCTCAATGGTGTTTGGAAAGTGTTGATAGCGCCCCCCCCCTCCCCACCGCCTCTTCCTCCCCTTTCTTTTCCTTCCCCTTGTTGACGGATAGAGTGATAGAGTGATAGACGCCGCACTGTAACAATAGCTCACACCAGCATGCTGGTATGAGCTAAAAATGGAGTTGTCGGTGGAAGGGGTAGGGTGAGGCGCACGTCCCCTCTGTAGTCTTCGATCTGTCACTGGCTATCCTGTGTATATAATAGGGATCAGCGCTGTAATTATGAATGTTCCTCTTTCTCTTCCCGAGGTCTTGGCGTTTATCTTCTACTTCCTCCTTTTCTCCTTTTTCTCTCTTTCTTCTTTTTCTTTTCCCTGCCTTCCTCTCCTCCTTTTCTTTTTTCTCCCTCTTTTTCCCTTTTTTCTTCTCTTTTTTTCCTCTCCTCTTTTCCTTACCCGGGGGCGCGCGCCCCCAACGCCCCCCCTGGATACGCGCCTGATATATGCGGTATAGTCATGGGCTGAGACCTGACGAAATCTCAAATATTCTCCCGGATAGTTTAATACCATATTATAACTCATTCATACTATACTGGTTATGGAACAGAATGGAAGTTTTCAGGCATGGGCACATCGCTAGAAATACGCATTTTCTAATTAACTCACTATTGTTTTACAGACAGAAGTTGATGGACCATGATGCAAGGGGGCGGGGGCAGGTCCGTAGCCACCAATTCTGATTTGGAGGGGGCAGCCACAAATTTCGGGAGGGGCACAACACTCGTGTCGTGTTGCTTGTCCCAATGGGGGTGGGGTAGGGTTTGGTTTGGGAAGTAGTCTGCAAGGTAGTGGAACGGCCTGCCAGGGGAGTGATGATGGTGGCTTCTATCTGTATGAGACTCTCTGTATGTATGCGTTGTCCAGATTTGGGGTCAATCTTGGATATAATTTGCTTTTGTTTTAAATCTTATTCCTACTCATTGATTTCTTCCTTTTTTTTCCTCATGATTTCCTAGTTACGATGCTACGTGGTTGTACAAATATCGCTTCGATCAATCCTCACCGGATTTGACCCTTGACCCGAAACTGCACTACTGGGCTGCCGAGCTGCAAGATACGATTAAGGAGTACGATTTGGACGAACTGACGAAAAGTGACGAATGTCTGTACGACTGGATTCTACAAATGAAGATTGTTGGCATGGCACTGGTGAAAGCAGGCTCGACCAGCGAAGGACAGGTTATCCGAATTGGAAACCGTGTGTCGTTCCTTCGATGTACCGATTATGGGTTGGTATTTTAAATAATTTAACTATATAGATTTGCATTTACTTGAGCTGTAAATGATACATTTCTATGTTAATATGCATGAGTTGTAGGCCTACACATTCAGACTATACAACCATTCCAGGTCTAATAAAATCACACAGGGCCTAATATATCGGCTCGACAAGTATATTGCATAAACTTGTCATTGTTCCTTAACAAATGAAAATGAATTGTAAAATTATGATTACAGAAAAACAGCTTCCAGATAGTAAAAAAAAATGAAAAACAATTGTCAGGGTTCCATGAAAATAGAAAATGAAAACTTATAATTAAAATGAACAGCTTCTTCTTTATCGTCAAAACACAAAGTAAAGATGGCAGCAAACGAAATTATCGGTACCAGAACCCGAATGACATTTGGTTCAGTTAATAAAATACCACATACTTAAGTGCCTGTTCCTCAGTCGGTTATTCCCCTTATGTACCGCTGGCTTCATTAAAGTAACCATCCCAGATATACGAAATTATTTACCAATATATGTAACCATTTGAATTACTAATAACTATGCCAAGTTTCATATCTTATCTTCTTGTTATACTCAAGCTCACAAGAAGAAAACATTTTATCCCTCCTCGCTTTCTGTTTGGTTTGATCAAATCTTTTATTTGTATGTATAGGGGGCCTATGTATGTATTTTAGATCCTCCTGCAAGCAGGAACTCGCGAAGAAGCCATTATTGGCTTATCAAGGCCGCAAGCTGACCGAAGTCAGTCTCTTAGATTCATATACTTAACGTCCATGCTTATGAATTGTCAACTGTCAACAACTCTGTAACTGGACGACATACATTACATCTTGGAGTGACTCGAACTCGGGACCTTACGATTGAAAGGCACAGGCGTTAACCACTGAGCTAACACTCCATTGAGCTAACACTCCATTTTGGAGTTTATGATCATCATAGCATACATACCCTTATCTGTATTTTATTGATAGCATGGATGTGGGCTCATATGTTAAATGCAA
This sequence comes from Apostichopus japonicus, assembly GCF_037975245.1. Classification (NCBI taxonomy): domain Eukaryota; kingdom Metazoa; phylum Echinodermata; class Holothuroidea; order Aspidochirotida; family Stichopodidae; genus Apostichopus; species Apostichopus japonicus. The sequence continues at coordinate 11,236,242 of NC_092562.1, read as the reverse complement.
GATTTCTACCGCATTGAACAAATTGTCAACAAAGGTAAATAAGGAACTTTGCTATAAATCAACAATGTGAACTTTATATCATATTTTTCTATCGCAGATATACATCTCACGTAAAGGCTAAGTACCAGGATGCGGTGAACATCGCCTTCACCAATAAGATCTTTCCCATGCATGTTGATCTTGTGTTCCTTGGAAGGCCACCTGGTGTAAGTGACAGATATTTGCCGACATATGCATATATTATTTAATTAACTAATGACTATATTATACTCTATTATACTAAGTATGTAGGTGATATAAATTAGTCACATTGTTATTGCACTCAGTCGATACTTTAGTTGGACTTACGAATGCTAAAGAGAGGAGACTTGAAGCAAGTCTAATAAGTCTTTACATATCTGCTCAAACGTACATATATATACATTAATGCGCGTCTTCGTCTATTTATGTATTTGTTTTATATAGTCATACGCATGCGTATAAGGTTCCTTTGGTTTGGACATGACCTATGACCTATAAAGTTTGAGAGTCAGTAAATATATTTTCTGATCTCACTCATCTTTGAGGGTTCAAATGCAAGTAGTAGCAGAAATTAAGGGGTACAAGCATTTTACAGCTGTGCTATGTACACCCGATTCAGAACGGGGAGGGGGAGGGGGGTTGAAAGGGGTTTAGTTTGAAAGCGCCCGCAATTAGTAAACTAATATTAGTAAGACAGGAGGGTAAGACAAGGTACAGTAAAAATTAGACGGGTTATTCTTTAATCATGATGAGGAGGCATCTTATAAGACCTACGAAGTAAGAAAGAAAACAATATTGAGGGGGGGGGGGGTGGGGGGGGGGTTTCCTCGTACACTGTAAGACAATATTTTTGGGTTCCTTGTTTTTGTATCATGATAAGGTCCTTCCATATACAATTATACAGGCTTTTGGGTAAACCCTCAATCCTTCATTTGACTCTATATAATGATTTTAACTTTGTAGTGGACTGAAACGCACGCTATGCATGCGAGCGAAGACCACTAAAGACTTTCAGGTTATCGTGAATGATTCCCAGTCTATATCATGCTACAAGCTCGTAAAATGTTTCAAAGAACATTTCCGCCTGTTCTGACTCTCACATATCATACTAGACAGATTGTATTTCTCAGTGCATGAGAAATGATTTGCGGGTATGGTATATAGTTTGAACATGATTGACAAGTATTTGATATTGTTAGCATATATTAAGCTTCCTTGATGACTAAACTATCCCAATGTTTACATGTTACATAAATACACATAATCAAACGAAATTTTAGGAACGAAATATCAAGAATATTTATGACAATTATTCCTTTTTTTTCGTAAAATTAATCTTACTACTTGATATACGTCGATAAGGAAGCCTTATAAGTTTATTGGCTCGATTTCTTTTAGGCCAACATCATTCACTGCATAGAACAGGCCAAGGGAGAAGGAGGTGAAAATTGGTTCGTGGATGGTTTCAACATGGCTGAAGAATTGAGACGGGAAGATCCAGAGGCCTTCGACATCTTGACAAATACTGAACTGGAGTTCTTTGACATTGGGAATGACTTTTACGGAAAGTTCCATCAGCGATCCAGACATCCCACAATAAGGTAAGTTGTCCACCCTCCTCACTCCTCCCTCCTTCCTGCTCCCTCCTCCCTCCTCCCTCCCCCTCCCCCTCTCCCTCCCCCTCCCCTCAATACGTGTTAATTTGAAAAACAAACTTTCGTCCTCCCCACAGTATTATTTGTTTTTCTTCTTATTCTTCTTCTGTCGTTTAGCCTGGACAGCCGGGGACGACCAGACCACATTAACGTCAGTGATCACGGACGAGATCCAATGCTCAGGATTCCAGCTCGTAAAATACAACCATTCTACAAAGCTCTGAAAGCATTCTCGAATAAACTCTACGATCCTAAGAATATCTTCTCTTACAAACTGAAGGAAGGTAGGTTCATATATGGGGAACGGGGAATTTAGGTCGGTGGGTGTGTGTGTGAGAGAGAGGGGAGGTGGGTAGGGGGGGGGGAGGGGAGGCAGACGGGGTGAGATGAAGGATGAAAGGGTTAAAATAAGGGCGAAGAACTCCAGTTCTAACTCCTGAACCTCTTAAACCCTAACCATGCCACTGTTCGCTCTAAACATTGCAGTTGAAACGATTCTGTGTTCATTTGTTATTCAAATGTTTTTTTGTTTGTTTTTGTTTGTCTCTCTGCTCCGTACAGGTGACATCATGACCTTTGATAACCGTCGGGTCATTCACGGCAGACGAGCTTTCGAGACGACCACGTCCAGTAGCCGCCATCTTGAGACCGGATACTTAGAGTGGGACGAGTTGGACTCGCGTCTTCGTGTTTTGCATAAGCAGCTCGGGTACCACAATCTCTAAAGGGAATCTGACAACCCCTCGCTAACCCCCTTTTCTCCACCCTTCTCTTAAAACTGACAAAATTTATTGAATATTGAAACAAAATTAAAACTTAGTCACATGACTGTTTTCTTAAAGTAACCGCTTTCTGATCGGTGTAGAACTTGTACTGGCTTTAGCGATGGACCATTATCAAATTAACAGTGCACTATAGTGGCGTATGGTATAACTAACTTGTCTGTCGAAATATTGGTGAAATGCCATTTGGTATATTGTAGGGCATGACAAAGAACCACCCCATTTGAAAAGGCGTACGAGGTTAGTAATATATTCATTCATGTGAAATTCAAAAATTGAAACCATCTACAGCATCTGACGACAATCATTTACAAAACAAACAAAGGCGACACAATCGAAACTGATTTGAGAAGATATTATTATTATCAATATTTGCATGGCATTTCATTTCCCGTTCTGCATGCACGCCACCATCACACTCTGCGCACTGTTGCCTTGAACAAGCTGGAAAACAATGTAGCGCCACCTACAATCATCGTCACAACTCTGCGCACTGTTGCTTAGAACAAGCTTGAAAACAATGTAGCGCCATCTAGTCGCTGAGGTATTTCTATATGTGTACCGCCTTCTCATTCTTCACACAGAAGTGTATAGTTATTGGAGTGCGCATGCGCCCTACAAATATTGGGATTACTCTCCTGCTCCATCTTTTCATGGCTGGCTGGTGAATGTCCACTGAACATACACTCTTCATAGCAATCTCAAATTCACAGGTTGGCTACGCAGTCAAATTTCCAGACTCAGATTTGCGAGGAACTGTTGTGGCGAACAGTTAATTCTGCACACGTTAAGAAAATAGATCTCCTTGAGCATACTTCTTCAAAAAACAACCTTTACCATCACCACGCACTACAATGACACGTATTTGCATGTATTCAAATACGTTGCTCTAGTTGCAATTGGATTCGGGCGGATTCCAATCCATCGAAATGGTTGTATTGCGAGAGAGTTTTCAATCCAAGTTGAATTTCGAGTTTGTGTGTTCAATCTCTGTGCGAAAATATGATCCCAGTCAATATAATATTCACAGATAATTGGTAGTATTCGGATACCCTTTATTCCGTGAAGAGATTCATTTGCTTGCAGATTAGCGAGTTTAAACCGTTTAGTCCAACACAGGAAATGTTTGTGTGACATAAATTTAAAATGCTTTTCTAGTTACCATTTCCATACATATTACACTATATGCTTTACTGCATTTTTCCCCGGTGCAGTTGTGGTGTCCTGTTGTAACATATATGTTTTTCAATTATACCTTATCATTCCTTTGATGGTCGATCATAGTTTCAACATATTGTATCTAGTTCAACTAACACATTATATTCTTAAGTATCTCGTATTTCATGTAATGATGGAGCATGTTACCTAGATCTAGTTTTCAAGTACATAATATTTCCTTTGATGGTCAACCATGGTTTCAGCATATTGTTGTATCTAATCAAGTAACAGATTGTTTTCAAGCACTTATTTTTCTTATTAATGGAGTTTGTATCAATTTTTAAGGCTTTAAGGCGTTATTATTTAGGCTTTCTGTCATTGCAAATGGCAAACTTAGTGGGTTGCAAGTTATTCGATCAAAATTTGAATATTTTAAGAGAAAAACCGAATGTTTAAAGGCTTGTTATTTTCTCCGAGGGATTTCACTTCTGATCATGCGCATTTGCGTCCATCAAATGGAATAGATACAGGAAAACGGTAAGTTAATCTCAAGGTACATAAAGTTTCCATGTAACATTATTTGGAGAAAACAATAAGTGTTTATTTTCAATTTCGTGGTGACTGGTTATTATCCTTATAGTTTTTGTTAGTTTGTTTTTATTTTTGATTTTGGTTGGCTTTAGAAGGAAACTGGAAATCGGAAAACTCTAAGAGAGATATCTTTTTTTCAAGGCTATAGGTTTCTTTTCATTTTAAGAAGAAAAAAAAAGAATGGAAAATATTTTGATATTCGTTACTGTTGAAAGTAAGTTTGATACACTGAAGTAGAAATGAGAAAAAAAGACAAATTTATGGTTTATGAGACCATCAAGGAACATGGTGTCTGAATAAAATGATATTTTATTTCAAATTAAAACTTTGAAGGAAAATTGTAACTATACTTCCAGTATAAAGTTTTTTGTTTTGTTATTTGATTACATTTTGTTTAATTAATAGCGGCGCTGCAGTTATATTGAAACTTGCTTGTTTGTAATCTTTATCATCTTCCCTCGAATATACGGTAACCTTCGATACCTACGGTAACCACGGTAACATACGGTAACCTTCTATCTATCTAATCTATATCTAATCTATATGTAATCTATATCTAATCTATATCTAATCTATATCTAATCTATATCTAATCTACATAACCTATATACATTACAAATTGGTTAGAAATTGTGAAGAAAAATCAATGTAGACCTATGACATCCTATCCTGTTCACTTTAAGTTTTCAGTTTTGTCACGAAATAGCATTAAAGTTTGATTAAAGACATTGAAGACTCGCCCCAAACCGCGTGCGACCATCTGAAAAAAAGTTAACTTTCTGTTTCTTGCAAGTTACGTTTTGTTCGTGTCGCTACAAAATACAGACAGTAATGCATCGTGATACCTTGTTATCTTATAGCTGGACCTGAGATGTCCACCGCTGTATCGTTTGTTCACTGTGTTGTGGGTATTGACCGTAGCTGTGTGTACTGAATGTACACTAGTGTCTAATTACCGACGGTAGCAAGCAGTGTGTGTAATTTCTGGGATCGATGGTGGTGTCTAACACTTCTGTTACAACTCATTCGAAACTAGGTCAGATTACCGGCATTAGACGTTTCTTTTTGCGCGAGTCTTCACACCCTTTAACGACATGGGGATGAAGACCAACGTCACCATGATATATAAATGTGTTCCAATTTTCATATCCATCACAAAATACTGGACCTTGTAACTTGTAAATCAACTGAGGACGACGCACCGGTGAATGCAGCAGCCTTTTCTCAAGACACCACTAATAGAAATCAAATGTTCAATGCAATCCAAATGTGCCAAGCGATTGCCATGGTAACGGTTTCCGTAAATTCAATCAATTTCAGTCATTCACTAATCGTGTCAATGAAAAGAAAGAACCTGCCAAGTAGATGGCGCTATTGTAAAATAATCATCTCCAAAGTAGCAAACTTGCTTGCGGACAGAAATTAAAACGCAAATTCAGTATACTTTAAATAGAATATACATACTTGAAACGGTGCTATATAGGGATATCGATAATGCATAGTATAAACTGTTCCCCTCTGTTCCCCTCTGTTCCACTCTGTTCTCCTCTGTTCCCCTCTGTTCCCACTGTTCCCCTCTGTTCCACTCTTTGTCTTTATATCTCGGAATGTGACAAATTTAAGGGTGAAAGTAAATGCAACAAATAATTGTGGGTCGGCACCTACTAGTTTACGTGGCTGGAAATATCCTGTTTTTTTTTTTACAGAGCGCCACCATTATTTTCGGCAATGCAGTAAACGCATAAACCGCCTTTTTTTTCGGAGGAGTTGCTATGCACTGTACAAAGAGACAGTAGACCATCTTTCTCACATATTTCACCAAAGTTTATTTCTCGGCCAAAAATACTGACCAACCTTTGCCGGATAAGATTGAAGCAGTATGTATTCCCCTTTCAAAATCTTCGTAATCTTCACTCGCGTGACATGGCCATGATCGTATGGTTCTAGCCTCGATGTAAGGGGGTCTGCAGGCAATTTTTTTTTTCGTAGTACAGTGAGGGGAAAGTCTTGAATTATTCATACATTTTAACAAATATTCCGAAGTGTCCCAACTAGGTCGAAATTTCTGTAAGATCATGAATAATTCACGACTTTCCCCTCGCTGTACTACGAAAAAAATATCGCGGCCTGCAGGGATTTGGGAATGGATCCAGTCGTTTGTTTCTCGTACATTACTAGAATCAAACAAGGGCGGTCAATAAATTGAGGTAATTGTTGCCACTTTATGCCGCTAGAGAATGACGAAGGAACACTACGACCTGTGTGTGAAGAATTTCGGTTTTCACTGACCAAACGTTTCGACCAGTTTACTACAGCTGAAACACCTTTCGCGACCATGTCAACAATTTGACCTGACCTGAGGAAATGACGTCATAACAATTGTTTTTAAAAGAGCATTTAAGAAGTCGAAAAACAGAAATGTATTGAAAGTTGACCCTTCGCTCATTTTTGCTTTCTACCAAGTCCACTTCATATCGATATATCAATATATATATCAATATATATATATATATATATATATCAATATCAATATATATATATATATCAATATATATATATATATATATCAATATCAATATCAATATATATATATATATATATATATATATATATATATATATATATATATATATATATATATATATATATATATATATATATACCGACGTATATATATATATATATATATATATATATATATATATATATATATATACCGACATATCGATAATATTTCGACTTGGGTCCTCTATTAAAGAATGATTTAAGGCTACAAATTAAGTTTGATATTTTGTGGACTGTTAAAACACATTGTTTAGCAGTCCCTGTTTTACTTCCTAACCCTCTTTTGTTCAGAAATGACACCTACTGCTAATGAATTAAAGCGTCTAGATTATATGTAGTTTAACACACATACCATATTAGGTAAGGTCCTCAGATAGCCTAAAATGATTTACATTGAATATCTGGAATATCCATTTAATTTTAAGTGGATATTCTAGAGGAAAGTTTTGTCTTAGCTGATTACAGAGGAACATATATACATGCACACACTTTTCCTCTTTTTTTGGGGGGGGGGGTGGGGAGGAGGGGGGAGAGGGAGGACTAAGACATCTCACGACTTAAAAATCTGCCTTAGGTAATTTTTTACATCCTCCTTAAATTTGATAGTAAGATCGTAGTAATATCCAATGTAAGTTACGTTCGCTACACACCGTATACATACAATGCACCAAAAATGAGAAAAATAACTTGCCTATTTGTGTCAAATTACTATATTTTCAGCTTTCTTTAATATCATAATTATTCGGTGATTTTTTGTTTGTTTGTATTACCGCGGTGATTAAAATAAAATACAAAAAAAATTATGGTATTTCAGAATATCGTTAAAAACATGTTTTTTTTTTTCTGTTAGCAATAAATAGGTTCTCTCTACTGAAAACAAAAAATGAATCAAATAGGTAACTTAAACATGAAAAGAAAAAAAGAGCAAGAAAGAATATTTAAATAAAATGCAGCATATGTTTAAAAACATCGAATGAATTAATAATATCCTTGATGTAAAATAATAATAATAATAATAAAAGTATAAAAACACACAAATAGTGACAAACATGTAATACTCTTAAACCTTTGGCGAAATTTTAAAACAAAACAGCAATTGTTGCTACCCTATACACTGACCTTCCTCGTATTAACTGTGTGCGTGTGTGTGTGTGCATGTATGTATATGTGTAGGTAAGTCTGTGAATATGTATATATGTGTGTGCAGAATACCGAGAACTGACGAAAGAAATATTAAGGCACATGGGGCGCGGATCCAGGAGGAGGTGTGTCTCTGTGGTCGGTGAACACCGAGCCCGCCCTCAGCGGTGAAGAAAATAGTAATATTAATCATAATCGTCATATAATACATTTCGAGGTATATATTTAGAACACAAATGAAACACTGCAGGGGACACACCAATGGACTGGTTTCAAGAACGGTTTTACCATTGTGAACAAGTAAACTGAGTAATAAAACACACACTGTGCGAATATAATTAGGGTATGCTAATAAGTGCTTTTGAATTTCGGTTTGAGCTTGAAAACGGGGGAGACGGCACATATCCCCCACCCCGTCCCACCCCCACACACACACTGGATCCACGCCTGTTAGATTATGCTAATACCTACTTGAAAAGGGATGGGGGAAGGGGTGGTTATCACCCCTCCCCACACTCCCCTCTTGATCCGCGACTGAGGTAAATAATAATCATAAAAATAATATATATATATTTGACACAAGACTCATACATTTTTTTATATCTTAAACGTATTTAAATAAATACTCTGCGACTTGAATGAATAAACACGTCCATGCCTGATGCTGTTACTACCACACTACAAGCCGACCGAGTATTACCTAATATTGTCATTACCCCACCGAAGTTTTAGAACAGCATTAAGTAACGGACAATTTTTGTTGTTATTGTTGCAAGAAACAAGTTAACCTATACAATATTCAGACGGCGCATTTATAAATTTCTATTCATTGAATTGTGTTATGCAATATATTTACGAGCGTTATTTCTCTTATCAAAATAGACTTTGCATGCGATATCATTTTCATTTTCCATCTTTTTCCAAATCTCTACTTGATGAAGTATCTCTTGGAAGATAGAAAAAAACAGAGACAAAAACATATCTTAACATGAAGAAAATACAATTTGAAGAAATAATTCTGTTTAAGGCACATTCATACAATCCCTATTTCCAAAAATTGTGTTACATAATATCATTCGAGCAATAAACCGTTATTTAATTATTGTTTAATTAGCGCTAACGGTTATTGAAAAAAACAAAGTCATACACGCGATGAAACGTATAACATCTCACCACCATTCCATAATATCATCACCATACTCCAACTTTTTCTTCATTTTTGAGAACTTTTCCTCTATTTTGAGAAGGTTTGCTTTTTAAGATAAAATGTATAATAAGGACACTTTTGACTCAGTAAAAGTAACCTACGTTCGTAAGGAGCTGGGTAGCCACTGCAAGGATCCGCGACCACCATTTTTTGTGCAGGAGGGGGAAGTGGGTGGGCTTGGGGGAGGGGGTAAAGGGGATAGTTACGAAGAGTCTATGAAACTTCAATAACTTTTGTTTGTCAAACTAACTCCAAGAATAATCAAACGGTATATCATCGATCATAGATTTATCATCTTATTCACGCGACCTAATAATACTATGAGTACATAATACAAGAACTAATCGATCTATTGAAGTCTGTTGCCAAGGAATTGATCCCTTTTGCCAAGAAATCAGTTATGGGAATTGTATACAACACTCCCCTCCTTCAACTCTCCTAACATTCTAGTTAAAAGACAAAACAGATAACAATCCACCGTCCAAGTTTTTTTTTTTACGAAATTAACTTTCCCGCCAAACCGATGATAAACCTATGATAAACCTATTGCCCAAGAAGTAGTAAGGAGTCATAGTTGTATCACAAAGGGGTGCTCTTTGCATATACTGGCACCGTACCACAATTATGGTATCATGTACGTACAGCCAAAAGGTTAAAACATTGTCGGGAAAGGTGCCACGACAACTTACACCTGCTCCCATTTTAATTATTGTTTTTGGCACGTCCCATCTTCGTTTGCAATGTTTTGTGTTGCTATAGACAGATGCTGTATACTATTATTCATGGTGTAACAAATTAAGAAGCTTGAAGGTAACTTAAAGACAACTTTAGAAATTTGCTGGTAAATAGGTATAGGCTGTAAGAAGAGAGCAAGACATGCTAAACTTTCACTAGCCCCCGCCCGACCCCTCCCTCCCCCTTCCTCCTCTTGTAGCTCAAAATCTAAACTGTCGTGGTGGTTTAAATTTGTGCCATGATAATGCCATGATTTTCCAAGCAATTAGCTATCATGTTTGGTTCGTATGACATGCCAGTTGATCTGTGGTTTGCCGATCTTTTATAGTGACCAATTTAGTGTGTTAGTCAACGGAGCAATTGCCTGTGGTACGACCCTTTATACATGGCCTCACATCAAGAGAGGATATACTATATAGGTGAACATTTTCTTTCAGCTGGGTGGTTAGCGAACGCCATATCATCACCAAGTTGGGACAATTTGTTTATAAGTTGTACTTTCATGTCAAACTTCAAAAAGCATTTTGTACCGAGCAGTATGATCAGCATGAATATCGTGTTTTGATTATAGATAAAAGTTCAAAACTGTTCGCACTGTCAGTCCGACTGCTTTAAAACGTGATAAGAGAGGACAGTATAGAGTGGTGTCAAGCATTAGGAAATCTAAATGTTCCCAATTGGGGGTGGGTGTTTGTCATCGAGAGCGGCTTGAATACTCGACTACACATAAACAACGTAACAAATTGCCGGCGGTTACCATAGATACCACTATCACCGCGGAACAACACCTTTGGTCGTGAACCATTTCAGTAGAGCTTTGCTTCTCTTATCGATCACGTGAATGATGTTTTCAATTCCCTTCCTTGCTCCTTGTGACTCCCAGAAAATCCGATCCACGAAGAGCGACTGAAGCAGGTGTTGTCTCAGCTTGTTACTTCGTATAATCTCCAGGATATCGGAAGGGAAACTGTAGTAGGAGGAGGGAAGCAGAGTGAACAGTATTTAAGTGAGGGTTTCTTTCAACTCGGCAAACTTGCATTTAAATATAGTTGTGAATCCACTTTCAGGGGGTTGATGTGGATAAAGAAGGAGAGGTGGGTGCGAGAGGAGAGAGTATAGGTGAGAGGAGAAGAGAGGAGGAACAAGGAAAGGGGCCCGGAAGGAGAGAGAGAAGAGGAGATGGGTGGGGGGGGGCAAGTAGGAATGAAGGTAGAGGAGAAAAGGGAGGAGAAAATGGAGGAGAGAAGGGAGCAGGGGGAGGGATGTAGATGGGGGTGCGGGGGGGGGGGAGATGGGGGTGGGGGAGATGGGGGCAGGTGATGGGAGCTGACGAGAGGAGAGGTGAGAGGATACGTTAGAGGAGAGGTGAGGAATTTTATGAACTGCTGGTAACAAGAAATGGAGGGCGTTGTGCAGAATTACAAGAAGGGTGTGCGTGGGTTGAGTGTAAATTGTTACAGGATTAGTATACCATTGTTGACAATGTTTGAAATGTTTGAAGTTCCTCGTTACTTAATTTGTTACTTATTAACAGCAATATAATCTGCAGCGTGGGAAGGGTTTAATCTGCACAATTAACTAATTGTTTGCACTTCCGATATTGTGGAACCCTGTGATGTAATCACGTTAGAAATATGTAGGATAAGGCAGTAGTCAGGGTATATATTACGTCTACCGTACATGCGTATGGGCTTACTCCGGACGTCGTGGAGCTGAACGTTCACATCTCAGTACTCAGTGTGTCAAGTAAATCGTGGCCAATCAGCATTGACAAAGGTCCAAATTGTTATGAATATGCATATATTAATTCGTTTGGAGTTGTGAACAATGTTTAGCCTATGACAACCGAGGATATATTTTTCGTATGAAACTCTCTGCCACATTCTGCAATACCAATTGCAGAAAGGCTACAATCAAACTGAATCGTGTTAACAATCCAGTTTTTCGGAGGTCTCGCACACATATTGTCAGTTATTTCTAAACGATCGGCTACCGTAGCCATCGTGAAGAGGCATACAAAACTATACGCATGTATGATGTTCGACATGGTCAACCATCACTCAGTGAAACAGAAGCCCACATATAATCTAAAAGTCTAATCTGTGGTGATAACTGATCACTTAAATGCATATTTAACCAGTGAACCATTCATTGAAGAAACCACAGAATCGAGTTATAGTTGTTTGCAGCAATTAACCGAAGACCAAGGGGAACTGACTGACGTCTTAACAAGCTTATACAATACCTTTGGATAGATTCCAGCACGGTGTAATTGAAGTTTTCGGTATCGATTATATTCACACCGAGTGGTGGGAGACACCAGGTTTGGCCGGTTAACCGCATACCGCTGCCCCAGAATGTATTGCGACAGGAAAGATGTGAAGCGGGGTCTTGATGTTTCGGGGCGTGAGAATGATTGGCTGGATATTTGAAACATTCTTGCAACTGTTTCTCTTTAATCTGTGAAAATTATAATGAAGACACACAGAAGCTTAATAGAGTCACAAAGCTTTCTTGAGAATCTGACATAAGTCATTGCTATTTTTGCGTCCAAGACATTGAAGCAAGCACTGCCTATATTAATCTTAAAAATGAGGCATATTATGTAATTGAATAAAAAAACAAAACGTCATGAGCGATGGGTGGTATGACGGAGTCTGGAATCCCCTGCACATCCCCACCCCACCCCTCCCCCCATCCACACATACATCGAATATTGGCACCCATATGAATTTTTGATTGCCGATTTAAAAAAAAGAATCACTTGCCTGTAACAGAAACAGGAATACCGCCATCCTCACTTTCTCGCCTTCCACATTCTTCGCACACTCGTCTACCAGTGACCATTTTTGCCGGTCGCTGAAACGCCAGAACTTCTTTTTGACGTACCTCGTAGCCTCTAAGGAATCGTCACCATATTGCTTTGCTGGTAAATCAGCGGGGAACCACACAGCCGTTTCGGTTGATCCTTCGTGTATGGTAGTACTATAAAGTTCTGTAAAATACCGCCCAGCGGCAGGGACAACTCGGTTTAAACCGACAATCCGATCAAGGTGAAAAGCGAGTACTCTAGGCCATTCTTTACAAGATAAAGAAATTGCATCCACACATGTTCGTATACGGACAGGCACTGAATTGTTCTCGAGATGGGTGCCATCTTCAGTTACATTTTCTAAATAAAGTAAATATTCGGTACTACGGTTCTGTGATAAACCTATCCGTCTCTGGACCACGCCTTCCGACAGTAACCGCATTATCCCTACATCGCGATTATTTAACCAGGGTGGTTGTGCGTAAAATTGTATAGTCCTAGGTATACTTCGTTTGGCAAGGTGCGGTGGACGGTTATCGCCTGTTTTCTCTGGTAAAGGTTTGGAGGATTTTTTGTTGGAAGTCGCTTCCTTATGTTTGGGTAACATTAAGTTTTCTTTTTCAACTTTGGGCAAATCTTTGGTGGAATAACTTACAGCTTTCGAGTTTTTCACTAATGCAACTTTACTCTTTGAATTTGTGGAAGGTTTAGAAACGACGTTTTTAGTACTGGACTTGACTTGTTTCGATTTTATTTTAGAATTTGTTTCATTTAGCTTATTATCGTTGTATTTATGGTCGTCACTCTCGGCTGACACTTTCGTCTTCGAGTTGAGAGGTGCTTTCTCATCCGTCCGTTTGTCTTCAGAGGCTTTTTGGATAGAAATTGCACGTCGTGAATTGTCTGCAAAATAAATTTGTTCCGATGATTTCCTCGTAATATAAACCACTTCTGCAGCTCTAGCTTGGATCTTCCTCTCTCCATTGTTTGGTTCAAACCTTGTAAAGTTGCCACCGTTTGCAAGTCCTTGCCCCGATGGTATAGACAGGACCTGGCCACGGATTGGTGCCACGTCATGTCCGCCGTTCTGTTGGTCCTGAGACAACGGTCGAGTGAGGGCGCTTAGCAAAGATATCATCGATATGAGAAAGACACTGAGCAGAGTCCCCGATCGAAGAGTCAAATTTCTTCTAAATAACGAATGTATGAAGGAATACTGCTTGCGAAATATCCTCATCTGTTTATAAAAAAAAAATGACAGAGATGAAAAAAAATTAATCATAATATATAGATTATATATTCTGACAAGTTAGGTTTCAGTTTTTGAGATATATAGATATATATATATATATATATATATATATATATATATATATATATATATATATATATATATATATATATATATATATATATATATATAATTGAAATCGTAATGAGTTGTAAAATCCAGAATAGTGAAAAAACTTCCAGCCTCCACAAGGACTGAACCCGGGCCTCCCGATTTATATGCGGACACCCTAACCTCTAGGCTATGGACGCTGATTGTATGTCCAGAGGTTCGAAACCGGTAAGGAATGTCGTAATTCCACTGTAGGCGCTTAATTGTCACCTGTATCGAACAATACATATATATATATATATATATATATATATATATATATATATATATATATATATATATATATATATATATATATATATATATATATATATATATATATATATAAATATATTTCCAACCATGAGTCAAGCTGTGTCATGTCTGAGGATTTATCAGTCTGCGGTGACTCGTGACGGTGTGTAGGCATGTCAGTAGGGAGTTGCTATTTTCAGCTTTCTGATTTTAGTGTAACGTGCACATTAATAACATAACCATGCGCCAAACGAAGCCATGGGCTGTTTCTTATCTGGGTTTTGTTTCTCTCTATTTTTTTGCGGTCTCGAGAACGCGATGTTATCTCCTTCAGACCAAACAAAAGAAACTAAAACTGAATATGATATACTCACTGATATTGCATCTGAATATGTTTAGGCCACACCAACTGAAAGTTATGGAACCTCCATTTGGTGGTCCTTTCATCAGGTCAAACGTTAAGTTATATATACAGCGAAAACACAGAGATTTGTTTATGACTCTGCGCTGCGTGCACAGAAGTGTTCGTCTACCATATATAGTGGTTAGCCTAGTACATTATGTGTCGCAAGTTAGTGACCTTTGACCTCATGTGTGTCGAACGTCGAAAGCGGATCTCGCAAAAGTGTGTCCCAGTACATCTTTGATTGTACGTTAGAACTGTAACAATTCTATTACGATCACCGATTCCGATAAACTAGAGACTAAAATATGAATGTTAGAGATGTCTGTTACCTGGCTAGCCAAACAGAATGAACGAGTGGGGAGAATAGTCTAGGAGACAACATTCATGCCGTTAGCATGAAATTCCAGACGAAATGAAAAGTTTTTTAGTAAATTCCCTAATGGATTCTTTAGTTGAGATATAGAATAAGGTTTCATTCAATAAGATAAGAAGGGGAAAAAAGACAACACAGGGATTTTCGTCCCTGGTGTTGTGTTGATATAATCGAAAGAGACGTTTCGATATAAAAAGAGGAGTAAAATTTAAGAATGCGAAATCATCTCGGCCAAAGGCAAATATTTCAAATGTCCCCATAAATCGAATACCTGGGAATAATATTATCCAAAAACGTCATTTCCAAAAATTGTCTGACAGAAAGTTCGAGAAAAAAAATACATAGGTCTATATATACAAAGTTTAGCGATTACAATATTATCAACAAAAAAGTGAGAGTATAATGAATCCGGGAAGCGATTCCCCCCCCCCCCCCGATATTGTATGAAGCTAATTATGCATACGGACCGCAGCCAATGGGAGCGAGGTATGCAAATCTTGCCTTCTATGCCTTTACCGCGCTGGGGAAAAAAAATCGCAGCCGGGAATGGGCAAAGGCAAAACATTACACCCTATAGCCTACAACACTGTCCCTTTAGTCTGGACTGAATCGGTTTGAATTAGAAATAATTTAAACAGGGTCGGTCTTTAAATCTTCTGATATTTGGTGTTATGAACTAGTAACCACTATATACATATGCAGAGAGTTTTCTGGTCAAACTGGCAATTTTCAAAGTATGACGTAAATGTGTCTATATAAGATACACATATCTATATATCTAGGCTATACATCTGTATAACTTCTTGTTGGATATCAACTCAAGAGTATGGGAAAGTCTGTCAAATTCCTGGGCGCTGGGCAAATCGCAACTTTTCACAGTGGTATAGAGTTGTATGTGTGTACGTACGTATGTATATATATGATAGATAACATAATTCTCTCTTACACTTTAAAAGACCATACACAAGAATGGTGAACAGGTGAAGTGACCTTTCCACTGTCGAGGAATCCGCAGCATACTCGCGGTATGTAAAATAATGCCATCGCTATGCAATAACTTGTCTCGCTAAATTGGCGTCATGTGGATTTTGAGGCAGCGGCTAGCTTAGATGACTTTAAAGCGAGTACACTGGTTGTACTATTGAAACGTAGTCAAACAGTAAGGCTATAACGTGAGCGAACGTTATGACTTGGCCTGTGCATATTCTCAGGCATGTGTTGGCTGAATCGACAGACAATGACCTTGGATTTGACAAAGAAACACGACTAGATTCATAACGTGTGTTAACCGCCAAGATAAAACACTCGTACGAAACGTACCCCATAGCAGCCTTAAGGAGTATTTATTTGCCTAATATAGGTCTATAATTAACTTTTTAGTTCTTAATCACTCTTTTCAAAGTGTCCACAATGATAAGTTTTTCCAGATTATGATCTCAATCTTCTTCTCGTGGTGAATTTTAGCAAAGTTATATACTCGCATAGAGTAACACGTATATGGTTTCAAGGGGCGCCCTGTCCAAGGGTGGGAGGTGGGGGTATTGTCCCAGGGGCCTCCGGTTCAAGGGTGGGAGCTGGGTCGTATACACCTGCAGGTTACTTCATCTAAACTACACTTGACTCAAAGCAATCTGTGTAATTTTAGAGACAAAGGTAACACAATAGATCCAATATTTAAGCAGTTTATTTGCCAACTAGAAAGAAGAAATGTAAGTGACATAAAACAGACTATAATGCATAAGCATGTTTTAACTCTTTCCATAAATCAGGCAAAATATATGACTGACAGGTGGGACACATTGGCTCATCATGTCGAAAACAATCCTTCGGGGCCCCTGGACACAGGGGGCCCTGGTTTCAATGGATCGCATGGGCCGCCGATTGATTCGCCTAGGCTAAGATCACCCACGACGCCCTCTCAAGCAGGGACTTCTCATTTCTTTGATATGAAAGAGACTTGTATATTTAACGTTCATTAACAACGCGCATGGAGTAACGGTATGAAAGGTTACGTAAATGGATACAGTGCAACCCGGACGAGTACTATAGTTCTACTTTGGTCTAACGAATCTTTAGGTGAACATTCATGATCTAATGAATCTATTATGAATGTAATCATAACAGCAGATATGACAATCAAATTTATCGATAACATCACTGCCGCTCAACAGACAGAGTGCGCAAGTGTGCAGCTCCGGCCACAAATATAGTCACATCGTCAGAGATTTTGGTTCAAACACCCACAGGTGACACAAGTGTAATCGTGCCAGCATTCATACCCGACGCATTGTCACATTCATGTTACCGTACATGATGCATGAGGAATTTATTGTTAACTTACCCCCCAAATCAGACCACCCAGGTTTCTTCAATTACCTGTAATCAGGTATACATATCGATTGAAGCTTCCTTTTCTGTTAGAGAGAAGGAAAACAACAACCAATACTTTACAACAAGCTGCGGAGAGGGTACGCGACGCGCCCCGCCTGATCTACCGAATAACGGTTGAGTTCATCGTAAAATTGGTCATAATCATTGTAACCAAGGCAGCATCACAGTAAACGTGCCATGGGGTAAAATACCTACTTGTAACTATATAACACAGTGTCTTTTTTATTTTCATTGTTATGGTAATACGCTAAATTATATAAAAAAAATGTGTATAACTGGCTCACATATTATGCGGAATTTATGAGAAGAATGATTATGTCTCAACATCAGACGCACACCAATTGCTTAAAAGGGACATGTCTTGATGGAGGTAGATATCAGGGTTAACTTGCTATGAAACAGACGAGGTACAGACGACGACGGACGGTTGGTTAAAATATTACTAAGCCACAATAACCGCCACACGGGAGGCTTGTCCTAATTTCCAGCGAGGCTGATCCGAATTATATATCCCCGTTTTTGTTTCATGTAAGAAGAGGGTTTGACAGCTCCAACCTTCTAGGCGTTATCACCCGCTGTGTTACCATTGACATTCACAGTGGCGAAAGTCAACTAAAGTATGGTCGCTTCTTTTGTGTTATCGAACCACAAACCAACAACAGAACTGTAAGTAATTACGGTAAATTTTATTGCTCCAACACAGACATAGATGCGGCCAAGTCCCAAACTCATATATGGTTAATGTCACTACCTACTCATGTATCCACACCCCCTTGAAGTTTCATAATGAGTTCAAAACAAAGAAGAAGAAAAAAACCCGAAATGTGTCGTGTTATATCATGTTTTGTCTCCATTGACATTTTGCTGTTTTCCGGACACTGAGCCTGTGGACTGCCTCGTTGTATAGGCTATATAGTTTTATTATGACTGTCTCACTCTATGTTAATGCACTATGTTACCCTAAATCATATGTTATGTTGTGTTTGTCATGCATATTTCAATTAACAAAGCCAATCTGACCAATGACATCTTCTTCGTACGCTATTACGTTAACATTTCAAATGTGAATGGTCCTTCCAAAACTGTAGGCACTAATGAAGTGCGTGTGCATGCGTATACTATGGAAGGACTAAATTGTCTTGTAGTTTCACTTTGTTAAAATACTGCGGCCACGCCTTCGTGTACACTGATTAGATCCAATGGGCGTGGTGCACAGGCTGCCGGTGGCGGCATTCGAAATTTAGGGAATACCCCGTGGGAAAAACAAATCAAACATACACTTTGAACGGACGTTGGCTAAATGGTCTGTTTTCGATTTTTCGGTCAAGTTTTCATGTCGAGACCTCCCACGCTATGCTATACATATGTGATTCATTCAACCGACTTGTTTTACCGATATACGATTCATGTCTTTCGAAGCACGCGTTATGTAAGAAATGTGGTTGAAAACAAGTAATCAATGGGAACACAATTATGCTCAATGTATGGGGAGGGGGGGGGGGTGCGTTAACCGACATGTAATTATAGCAACCGTCTGTGAACACATGCATGGGTGTTGCTCATTACGATTTACCGTAACCAAACAATTACCGTTAGCTCGTTTGAGACTCTTAAAACCATACATAACGAGTGTAATACACTTCTCGGTCTTTACCACACGTTTTCAACACGCTGTGCGGAGCAGAATCCAAACCAAATGTTTCCCATAGTGTAAAGCATCTGTGCTTTTGTCAAACTGCTACATTGACTCGTGGTGTGTTGCATTGTGGCTTTGATCGAACAGAACGCTTTCAAGGGAAAATATATTGATACAATACGCAACAACTTACAAAGAAAAGATCATATGTAAATACGGGACTCATACAAAATCTTCTGATCCCAAGGTTGCTAAAGATATTCCCTCACAAAAGGATAGAATTCTCCGGTTACGACATTTTGCATCACAGGAAATTTTTTCAGTTGACCACCAACCATTTTGAACTTAGGACGGAATAAGTTAATTGCATGCGATGAAAGGGTGAGATGGATATGCTAAGAAGTGCGCGGTACATATTAAACAAATTAACACTGACCTAAGTACCAACACGGAGGGGGGGGGGGGCGACATCAAACCAGGGATCACCGGGCTAGACAAGATGGCACATTTCTCTCTCCTCCCCACCTACCATTCCCATCATCTTAACCTTCAGATGTATAGGTCTTTGTCCTGGCTCATCAAGAACTTCCAACACGTAATCTTTCCGATAGTCATTGATCTCATAAATTAAAGTTACCATTGCACTGAGCTGCATTTTGTGTTGGCGGTTGTAAGTCTGTAACACTGAATAATCGCACATTATTCGGTATCTGGATATCTTCAATAATGTAACTATACAGCATTTCTATGTGGTTATACTCATACACTACACACTATACTTTAGAAATGTAATTGCGACTGCATCCCCTCCCCTTCCCACTCCCCATCCCCACTCCCCCCCCTCTTCCCCCAAATGAGGTCGATGGCTCAACTGCATTTCATACCACCATCCTTGTAGGACTTTGTATAACCATGGAGCTATAGAGCTCCATGGTATAACTAGACTTGTGATGCACCGTACTTAACAATGCTCCCCATTGTTGAAAAGTCCATTGTTCGTTAGTGTCTACAACGATGATTCTGCGCCAAGTGATGTGGCTTCACCTTTTCAAGCGGATGGATTTGTTGTCAATCTGATGTTTGTGTTTTTGTTAGTGATACTCTCCTGCAAATGTTTGTGTGTTTGTATGTGGTACCGGGCATACACAAAGTCTGGTCTTTAATTATCAAGGGGATATCGAATTCTAATAACGATAGCATTTTCTGTGTATATTTCTTATCATAATTGTTGTTCATCTCTGTCCTGGGAGACGGTTGTGGTTGGAAAAGGGGGGGGGGTGGAAGCAGGGACTCCAGGCGATGTCTGGAATCGAGGATTTTAGATTTGACGGAGAAGAAAATATGACAAACCTGATTTTTTTATTTTATTTATCTTAACAGGTAACCCCTTTAGGCGATAATGAGAAAAGAAAAGTTTACGAATGTAAAGTTACATTAAGTTATTTACCTATATAGAGAGCATTGTTACTCAACCTCTTTCTGGCCAAGGGGAACATTCCTACCCATAAATGAAATTCGCCGAACACCCCACATCCAAAATGTTTCAGTTGTATTAATGAGGTCAATATACCTAGTCCTCGTGGACTTTTTGTTAGTTTGTGATTCTGACATAAAAGGGATGTCTACCCAAAGCTACGGTAGGCCTCCTGGTGACTATGGTTGGCCACAGTGGACAAAATTCGGGAATTTATGCCAACATAAATTCGATTTAATGCAGACATTAATTCTGAGCCAACCAGTAGGCAGTTCTATATGTCTACATAAAATCGATTTAAGTTGGGCATAAATTCGAATTCATACAGACATATGTTCGAATTAATGCTGGCATATATTCAAATTAATGCTGGCATAAAATAAATTTGATGAGGGCATATACTCGATTCTATTTTTGGTGGAAAAGTAGAAATTGCATGTAATTTTTGCGTTACAATTTTTTAACTTGCTACTTTGTTCAACTGCACTGGATACCTCCAACCACCCATACATATATGTGTGTGTGTGTGTGTGTGTAGTTGGAGTAATAGGTTGCTGACCTACTAAATCCAGTCTTTCTTTTGTACCTCCGGCATTGAAGGAATTTCAATTTCATTATCCATAGCGCTACGTTGTCAGGGTTGTACCTGTAATCATGTAACAACATTACAATATCGAAAGGTTCGACACGACAGGGGGCCCTGTACCGTCCTCCATCTCTCTGTTAACCCCGCCAACCTTTTACACAGTTACAGACACGAAAAGCACTCATAAGAATTTATGATTTTATCAAGAAAATTGATAGAAATTTAAGGTCGTAGGTTAACGCCTCCACAAAAAAATCCTGCGTCAATTTTAGACATCAGACGAATTATTGGGCGTTTATATGACTTTATTCCAAACGTATGCTTCAAATTCCTGTCAAGATGTCTCATTCCTGCAGCGAAGATATGTCTCAAAGGTGTAGGTAACTTGTTTGCTTTTTTTTAAAGTTAGAATGTATCAACGCATGCGCATGGTATTAATTAATAATCAGGTCTATTCCATCAGCTCAGAGATAGCTTCTGAACGGGCATAGTACAGATTCCCGGGTTAAAAAAAACAGACAGGGATACATCAAGAAAGGAAATGAGAATCGTTTGGGCAAATAAATGGGCTGATGATAGTGTTTACACTAAAGCTTACATCTATAAAGAGAAGCCAAATTCAAATTAATGTATTAACTTAGCGAGGAGGCGGAAAATGAGGAAGAGAGGGGAATTCTAGAAGAGGAGCCTAGAGGGGACTTGTTGGAAGAAGGAGAGGAGAGTGACAGAGAAGTGTTTCCCGTGAAGTGGAAGAGGGGTGGGGATGGGGGGGGGGGAGGGAGTAGTGAGGTCAAAATATAACGATCAACTTTCCGTACGTTTCATTTACGTATAAGAACAGCCGCGAAGCAGGAAATTGGCATTATTATGGAAGCCTATATATGTATACATACATTATGCTCGTATATGCGGTTGATAAGCCGAGAATCATTTCCGCGAGCATATAATACGTTACTTCATACCACATAATCCCTCTATATACTAAACGTGACTTGAAAATGGTATATTTTTATAAGACATTTTAATGACAGACCATATACCGTATATTCGACTTTATTCAGATTTTCAACAGCGTGGGACTTCAGGTGAATCTAATTTGGCGTAAAACTGGCAGATCTCAATATTTTTCTCAAGCATATATAGCAGCTCCCACAATCGAACCATGCCTAGGGCCATCATTGTCTGTGTAACAACAGTCGCTACTGTGTGTTATATATCTACACACATATATATATATACATATACACATATCTCAACCGGAAAAAAATATCTTTCATCTTTGGACAAAATCTCTATACTCCCTCCGAGCTGATCTCGGAAATCGTACACAACTCGAGGGATTTGTAGGCTCTCCGTCACAAAATTATGACATGTCACTTTAAGTTAAGATAAACCTTAACAATAAAACCAGAGCAATGAACTATGAAGTTAGACTTAGTATAGTTATCGAATTACGTAGTACACAGTGGTATATTTTACCATGACCGAGTCGTTATAACGATTTTATCGATAATTCAATAACCGTCAACATTGCGGTTTAATAGTGTTTGTTTTTACGGTGTCACTGAAATATAAAGGGAACTGGAAAATGAAACTACAAACAATTCGACCCCAGTTGGAACTCTGACGTCATATACTTCAGTTTTGGTTAACTATAAGCTGTATAACCAATCATCGGCGCGTCAAAATTGATCGATAGCCCTATACGGATATTCGCGCGCGAAGTTGAGGTGGATAATTCGAGTGGAAGAATGTGAAAAAGTTTGAATGTGCAAACATGTTTGTTTTGGAGGCGGTGCCCGATAAACACGTACCATTGATCATCAATACTTAACTAGGTTCCCACCAAACTTCTCATGGGTGACGAGAATGATATAGGTGGCGTAGGTCAAGGGTTTAAACCATACAGGTCACAGTAGTTCCCGCTTTAATTAATCACCGACGTGCACAAAACATTATGTCCGACTCTGGTTATGTTATCAGAATAACGCCAAGTTATGACAGAAAAAACAAAGAATGATCAGCCATGCTCAAACGATTACTGATTCAGCCCTCGGATCATTCTCCCAAAAGCGAAACATCCTATTGTCTGTTTTAACACCCCCGAGCCCGCCCCACCACCACCACTCTAAATTTATGGCCGTGGTACTGTATGTAATAATGTAGTGGAACTGATACCACTATACAGGTGGATAACCATTTATTGATTACGTATCATAGAGATGTTGACCGGGAAAGTTAGGATATAATACCGGTGTGTATACAGTTAAAAGAGTACATTATAGCAGACTATGCATCAACAGACTGGCAGAAACGTAAATCGAATTTCCAATCAATATGTTCCGTTTACCGGCGGCTTTAGTAGCGATTGACGTTGTATGGATCCTATCAGCTGAGGAATGTTGTTGTGTACATCGGAGATTAAGGAGGGAACCATTATGACCTGCATGGTTATAACCATTAACCATTGGTTACACTAAATATATAACCCCCTTCGTTATGACAGAAAGGCGAATAATGATCAGCCATGCTTAGCCATTATTCTTCTCTCCACCCCCCCCCCGGGAGGTTGACGGGGAACCTGGCAAGTAAAGAGGATCAGTCCATGGGGTGCGTTTATCGGGCACCGCCTCTAAACTAAATGACGTATGTAAACATGTACTTTGTCGCATTCCCAATTATCCACACCCTCGCCAGGAAATATCCATAGGATTTTTCTTTCTATCTTTGTGAAGGATAGATGCAATAGGAAATTGTATTATTTTGTTCATGGAAATGCACTTTCCATAGGATATATCCTAACAATCAAGCCCTAACTCTGATAATAATGTGATGCTTCGCCCGATTACAGCAGGACTTGGCGCTAAATTACAACTTAAAATTCAGCATACATTGATCAATTTCAAGTGGTCACGTCATGCCATGAACGCCAACAAGTAACAAGGCCTACCAACGTACTGTCACTTACAGCCCTGGTATTTAAAGTAGAAATCGCGACCCTTTTGGGGGTCGCCAAAATTAGGACGAAATTGCTTATATTTTTTGAAAAAAAGTGGAAAATCTTAAACATAATTACTACAAAAGTGGCAAAATATCACATTTGGCAACTAAGAACCCTAATCACGTTACGATGTTCTCAAAGGAGGGAGGGGTGTGGGGGGGGGGGTCTAGCGATAGGGGACCTTCTTTCCATATACTTCATATGCCACAAGATTCGCCATCGGAGGGTCGCCAAGTCAATGAAGGTAAACATTAGGGTGCCCAAGCCAAACATGTCTCAATACCAGGGGAATTCTATAGGGACAAACATTTTACTATTCAGGCACACACACAGTCAAACCAGAAAGATACATTGAGAGGTATAATATGAGTTCAACTTGACCCTTGACCTTTACTCGTGCACTGGGAATCGTTCGATTGATTTAATTTACAATCCTAAATGTTTGGCTGGCTACATTGCTTGTGAATAGACGTTTGGCAATTTGCAGCGTGCTAAAAGAATTCGGTGGCAAACTTGACAAATGTGTGCTCGTAGCAGGGTAGAGTTCGGCATGTGGTTCTGACCACAACCGCAGGGTACCCAATGGTAATTGTTAGTGAAGCTGTATAGGTTCAATGCTGTACAAATGTTACATAGCTCGGACCGCAACGTCTCCGGGTGTGAAGACCGTGAACTTTGCTATAGGCCTAATTGAACAACCGTTTGAGCATATATACTGCACTCTCACACATGGAATGATGCAGTTTACAATGACGATAATCAATCATATCAAGGCCATGATATGTGTATACATGTATTAGTTTATACAACGTGTTTTTGTGTGTGGTCACACTGGACAACAATGCTATTCTTACTGAACCTAACAGGCGCGAAACCAGGGGGGGGGGGGTGGGTGGGTGTAGGGCAACTTTGCTACAGTATAATTGAACAACCGTTTGAGCATATACTGCACTCTAACACATGGAATGATGCAGTTTATACGTTGACGACAATCAATCATATCAAGGCCATGATATGTGTATATATGTATTAGTACAACTTTTTTCAGTGTGTGGTCACACTGGTCAACAATGCTATTCTAACTGAACCTAACAGGCGCGAAACGGGGGGGGGGGGGTGGGTATAGGGTATAGGGTAGAGTGGGTGGGGTAGGGTACGCAGCCCACCTTTTAAAAAAAAACCACATACACACACATAAGATAATCAAAAGTAATTATGAACCAGTTACACAACCTCGTGATTATATATTATAATTATAAAATTAATTTATAGTCTAAAAAAATGATACCTCAGAATGCGCGTCTATGATCTGTTTTGTGGAAGATGATGATGTGTCCAGACATGTCTCTGTTGTGACTGGTATTACATACAGAACATATAATACACCATTGCCGACAGACAACATGAGTGCGTGTCGAGCATACACAATGGCACACGTGACTTGCTAACTAACATCAAATTCTTACCCCAGTGAATAGCTGTTCCATATAGGCTTCCAGCTAGGGGAAGAATAAGATTTGGGAGAGGAAGGAGGGGTGGGGGGTGGGTGTGTTATTTTTTCTTCTGCTGATATGCCCTGTTCAACAGCATCGGAGACATTTGTGATTACTTTCCACCCACAGTTCATCTTCCTCTCTCGATCCGACTACTCTTCACCCGACTTCTCTCCCTCCCTACACAATGTATAGTGGTACATTTGTTCGTCAGGGGACTTTCCCAGGTTTCTACTTCAAGTTAGACTAAGCAAACGATCTAAGTTACCTGTTAATTTAATAATGCAGGACGCACGGATATTTGATTGGTCCCCTTCGTCCCATAGTGACTGCGTGTTTTTGTAAGATCCATCGATATTATTTATATATACACTGTAAGAGGAGGAAGTTCTTGCAATTACAGAATAACGTAAAGGCCCAATGGGTGTCTAAAATGTGTATCAGGGTTGCAGGTTGGTGTATCAGGGCGCAAGTTGGTGCATATAAGTGGGTGCATCATAGCGCAAGATGGTTCTTCCGGGGGGGGGGGGCATTATGGTGCATCAGGGCGCATGATGGTGCACCAGGGTGCAGGACAGAGCAGAAAAGTGTAGTATGGTGCATTATGACAGAATTGTGCATACGCGCAGGTTGGTGCAACAAGGCAAATGCTGTCCCGCGGCAAGATATCAACCTTCAGTACACGAACTATATGGAGAGTGCGGTACTTATGTTTGTTTACAGTAGCTGCACACGTGACGCATTCAGTACATACGCGTATATGTTATCGGACTACCTTAAAGTTTAAGGTCCACTCGTCGGAAGGAACTTACAAATTGTCCCAGGTGTTAGAAGGAAACATTTAGACGACAAATAACTTCCGAATACATATAGCTCTCGAAGTATCAAACAAAGACGGTAGTCAGTCTTAATAGTGACC
The DNA here is from genome assembly GCF_037975245.1 of Apostichopus japonicus. Lineage (NCBI taxonomy): Eukaryota > Metazoa > Echinodermata > Holothuroidea > Aspidochirotida > Stichopodidae > Apostichopus > Apostichopus japonicus. The sequence goes on along the minus strand of NC_092562.1, from coordinate 11,209,661 downwards.
AAGATAAGAACTCCACTGGTTGTATACATACGTTCGGCATGTATATATCTGTAATTCTTAAGCCATATATATATATATATATATATATATATATATATATATATATATATATATATATATATATATATATATATATATATATATATATATATATATATATATATATATATATATATATATATATATATATATATATATATATATATACATACATATATATATATATATCGTGATATATGAAAGTGCAAAAGGATGCACGCAAGATAACAAGATGCAGTTACGGAAATTGTTGATCCTCACGCCCCTCCCCCACCCCCGGTGTCATGTCTATTTAAAACGAAACGTTCTGTTAAATATACTAAACATAATAAGAAGAAGAAGAAGGAAAAAACTCGCCCACATCTGTGTAAACAAGAAAGAAACACAATTGGTTGTTTTGAAATCTGAAACATATCCTGTATAGATCTGACAAACACGGAACCCTGTAATTTGGTTTGTTTAAAAACTGTATACACACATGTGATGTCAGAAATTCCAACCGGCGACTAAAACGAAAGCCGGAAGAGATGATGTAGTTAACAAAAGTCCCAAAGTGTTAGCCTACTAAACGAATGACTTTCTAAATGGAATCATTTTGTTTGAATTTATAATTATAATGGTTGAGGTTCAAATCAACTATATATATATATATATAGCTGTATTCATTTGTATACATAATTGATAATAAGCACTTGTAATATCGCAATGATTATATGACCATTGAAGTCTTCATAACTTTTCTTTATATTTGCCTAATAGAAATAAGTAAGGAGAAACAACCACTTCAGTATACAAAAAGGCTTTCAAATTCAAGACGCCACTATGCAAATACATAACATAACATAACATAACACGAAAAGAAAAGTGAAAGATATGGAGTAGGCCTAATAATTGTTCGCTATGAATCTTTGCTGAGAAATTATCAACTGAAAGTCAGTAATGGGATTTACAGCGGAAGCTAAAACATAAGCAGTCAGAACTGATGAGTAACCCGTTGTGCCTTACTTCAGCTAGAGGTCATGTACTAGCAACCCTCACCTCGAGCCCCACCCTACCCCACCGCAATATTGGAACACACGTGTCCCGGTCATGAAGCTCGTTCAAAGTTATATACCTAACGTAATAACTAACAATTAACACAGGCACAAGTAGATCATCAGAAGTTCAGAAACCCTTGTTAAAGTATTTATTTTTCCTGAAGCAAATTATGAGCATGAAAATAAAGATTATTTGTACCATATCTATCAATCACACCCCCCCCCCCTTCCGTCCCTCACTCCCACTCGCCATGTTTGAGCACTGGAAATCAGAAGCCCCAATTGAAAAATTTGAAGTGAGAATGCCCGTGATCGCCAGCGGTAAATGTCGAAGAGATGTCTAACAGTATACACGGTTGCTATGGTTTCAAAAATCAAAGAAATCGGTTGCAAACTATTGGAACTTTTAAGAAAAACAGTTCTGATAGAGAAAGTCAGTCTCGCGTTGAAAACTCTGTGATATGAAGTCAAACGTGTGTTTTTGAAACGATGTAGGGAGGAGGACGGTTGGGGGGGGGGGGGAGGAGAGGGGTGGATGATTAGGGAGGGGTTTTATTGGGTTCGATAGTATTGCCTGGGAGTACACGACTAATGGTTGGGGATGCCCCCAAGCCCCTGGTTATGCATCCGTCTAGTATATGACATGCTGTAAGCGCCAGTATACTTTACTTATCCCCCATCAGCGTATGTACTGTATATCCAACACGACGCCACTCTCCAATCGAGTGTGAGTATAAATTAGCCAATTCTACTGTGCACAGTAGGAGGTGCTGCTACTGCATACACGGCCATGTAGTAGCATAGCAAAATATTGATAACCTATGGTACATGCCAAGTAATTCTGACACAGCGTGTGAACTGTATTCTATATATACATAACAGTATATACTAAAGGGTCCCAGACGTGTTCTTTGTAAGGGGTGGGGTCAGAAGTGGTGCGCTACTGGTGGCGACATGGATACTTTAAGAACTTGATCGGAATATAACGATCGCTTTTGATAATGGGGTGATGGGAATTGTCCCATCTGACCGGCCCTAGAAGCAGTCAGCTATATCGATAAGATTGTAGCCACGGTAGCAGTGAACTTCTTTAGAGTATATAAGCTACTCCCTGGCTGTATCAGCATACGGTAGCGAATCACGGTTCGTTGATTTCACATAACGATATTCCAGCCTAATTATAGGCTTTACTTTTTACCTACTACCAGGTGTTACTAACAGATGTTTGCATACCTCGCTGCATCTTATGTCTTTATCTCCGAGTCAGTGTAGTCTACTGTGAGGTATAGATAGACACAGGGCTCTTTTGTAACAATTCACACGTGGGTCAAGGAGTGTAGGGTGGGGGTGGGGGATTAAAAGAAGGGACATTGGCGTTGTATACTACCCTACCTGATAGATATGTATGTTACAACCCTGTAGGGGAAGTTGTGGGATGATGAAAGGTTTATTCACCTTTTTATATTCAAAACAATTAAATAATTGCATTCCATTTTAAAGGTATAACTATAAACTAAAGCTTGTTCGATCCGTCAATTCATGTAGCCTCATCTATCATATTAAGCCTCATATCGTTAATTATATTTAACCTTTAGGTGATCAAAGTTGGAAGGGCAGTGGCGTAGGAAGGTACTTTTGAGTGGGGGGGGGGGGCTGAAGACTGATGGCCAGCCTGGGGGAGGGGTTAAGGGGAGGGGGTGTCCCCCTCCACTTTGGAATTTTTTGCATTTCCAGGTGGCCTCAGATGCAATTTGGTGCAATATAGCACACTTCAACACCCACTTCATTTTGTAAACTTAATTTTGTATTTTCACCTGGCCTTAGATGCAATTTGGTGCTCCAAATGAGATTTTTTTCTCATTTGGAAATGAAAAAGGCGTCTTCTGACTTGCGAACCGGGGGGGGGGCGGAATGATACTTCCGCCCCTCCACATTTTTCACTGGGGGGGGGGCTGGCGCCCCCCAGCCCCCCGGTTCCTACGCCCTTGTGGAAGGGGACAGATTGCTTTAGAAAATGTGGCACAGAGTGGGCTAGTGTTACTATACATAAGAATCCTGAAATAGCCATATGTATCGCACATTTGATGTGATCTCTCAATCCTCTAGCAGTGACCGTATGTCGCATCTTAAAGCTTATCGGTTTAAGGGTTTCTCAAGGGTTTCAAAACGGCATCCCCCAATTGAACACTAAAACGATTAGCAAACCCCTTAGCCCGCTAACAATGGCGATAATTTCTTTTGTGTGCACCCACATTATAGTTCCCAAACACTGAGTATTGATAAAGCTCATTGACGTATTTTCAGAGATGAAAGACGTATTGCAGAGAAGATGGGAGAAGCAAGGGTGTACTTTTTTTTTTAGTTTCTCAAACAGATTTCCACTGATGACCTATGAAACCGGTATTTCCACTTGCGACTACCTAAAGTAATAAAAATACGTAATACTATAATAAACTGTTACCCGTTATAGTAACACAGTACTTTTATATATTACAGTGCTACCACCAAGAGTTATATACGACGAAGTTACAAAACACTTAGTTTGTGATAAAGTTAGGCAATACCAAACTCACCTTATATAAACGCAATCTTGGCTTCATCTTCTGCAAGAACCACCATTATCACTCAGGAATGGATGGCTGCACCATTGTAAAGATAAAAGGTCACATTCAATCGTTATAAACGTCCTTTCAAATAATCGAATAATTCGGAAGAGTATACCAGTATCAACAGTACATCCTTTCCTCAGCATACGAATCCGTGACTCATTTTAAGTCGCCGATTCAACTGTTCAGACGGTGTATATGTCATATATAGCATATATAGCATACATAGCATGTATAGCATATGTATATATATATATATTTATATATACATATATATATATCTATATATCTCGATATATATATATATACGTATGTATGTATATGTATATATATACGTATGTATGTATGTATGTATATATATGTTACATACACTTCCTGGTGTTGTCTCTCTATCTCTCTCTGTCGGCGGCTAGTACTGATATGCGCACATGGTCTGTTTAATCTGAGGAAAAAATCAACCGCAAGCCGATGTTTTGTTTATAGACCCATGCTGTAGTCAATGAATACGTCAACGTGCTTGAACAAGGAAATGACCGAAGTTCATTCGTGCCATCATAATCATCATAATATATAAGTCCATAACATACCAGTGCTCCCTCGTTCGTGTGGCTTGCTGCTGGTTATGCTTTCGTCTGTTTACGTTTGTCTGTCGTGCTCGATTCAAAATGAAGAAAATACAAATAAAGTGGGGTCTCTTCCGGTAAATATGTTATTCCTTAGGTTTGCACAGGACTTTGTCAGAGATGATGATACATTAAGTACATGTAGTAGAAACGTTTTCACTATCATCCAAATCGGTCCAGTTGCACGCCGACTGCAACAAAGGTATGTATGACCCTATGGTATTAGCCGCCGTGTATATTCTCTTCAGTCAAATCGATGCTCGTGCTTACATAAGAATATAAATAGCTTCAGCCGAATAGCAAATTATCGTATTGTGTTTAGTAGATCGTCTAAACTATTGACACAAAGCCTTTGA